>NW_009917841.1:0-772 GCF_000696875.1 Nestor notabilis | reverse complement strand
AAGTCCTTTTCTGTATTTGGTAGTACTCCAAATAGGAGAAGCATCTAAGCCTTGTCAAGAGAGCTTTCTGGAGGTCACCAGCTGGGAGGCCTCCCCTACAGATGGACCTGAAAAAGGCCCCTGGTTGCCCAAAGGTTTAGGCAGAGGTTGGTTTATGTAAGGCATTACAGTATGTCTGCAACATAAGAAGGACATAGAGCTGTTGGAGCAAGTCCAGAGGAGGCCACGAGGATGATCAGGGGCTGAAGCACCTCCCGTATGGAGCCAGGCTGAGAACACTGGGGCTGTTCAGCCTGGAGAAGAGAAGGTGTGTGGAGACCTCAGAGCAGCTTCCAGTGTCTGAAGGGGGCTACAAGGATGCTGGAGAGGGACCTTTATTAGGGACTGCAGTGATAAGACAAGGGGTGAGGGGTTTAAACTGAACCAGGGGAAGTTCAGGTTAGATCTAAGGCAGAAGCTCTTCCCTGGGAGGGTGCTGAGGTGCTGGCACAGGGTGCCCAGAGAAGCTGTGGCTGCCCCATCCCTGGCAGTGTTCAAGGCCAGGTTGGACACAGGGGCTTGGAGCAACCTGCTCTAGTGGAAGGTGTCCCTGCCCGTGGCAGGGGTTGGAACCCCCAAACCAGTCTGGGATCCTATGATTACCTTGAGGCGCTGGAACTGCTGCTGCCCCTGCACGGGCACGGCTGGTGGGGTGGGGTGAGCGTGGCTCTGCACCACCTGGCTCCCGTGGGGCTGCACGGGTGCGGTGTGGTGGTGGCCGCTGTGCACGGCC
>NW_009917840.1:0-2323 GCF_000696875.1 Nestor notabilis | reverse complement strand
GAAGTGTCTGAATCACAATAAATGGCTCTGCCTCCGTCTCTGTAGGACTACATTAATTAGTTAGGAGTTGCACAAGACTTTCTTTCCTTAATGAGTTGATATTACACTACTACAAAGTACTTGCTTGCTTTAGCTATTTTTGTACATTTAAATTAAGCTGGGTTTTACAAATTTACTGAAAGTAATAATTCACTGAATCACCACATGGTTAACTATGGAACTCAGAGAAAAAAAACACTTAATGCCAAATACCCATTTCACCTTTCAAATTTTTATGAAACCCCCAAAAGATTGAACTAATTCATCCTGGTTTCAGCTGAGATAGTCAATTTTCTTCCTAGTAGCTGGTGCAGTGCTGTGTTTTGGCTTTAGTCTGAGAGCTATGCTGATAACACACCAAAGTTTTAGCTGCTGCTCAGTAGCACTTAGTCTGAGCAAGGACTTTTCATACTCTCATGCTCTGCCAGTGAGTAGGGGCACAAGAAGCCAAGAGGGAGCAGAGACAGGACACCTGACCCAAACTGGCCAAAGGGCTATTCCATACCATAGCATGTCATGCCCAGTATAGAAAGTGAGGGGAGTTACCTGGAAGGCCCAAATCGCTGCTCGAGTCGGGCTGGGTATTGGTCAGCGGGTGGTGAGCAATTGTATTGTGCATTACTTGTGTTTATTGTTTTCTTTTCCTTTTCCCCTTCTAGTTTTATATTCTCTCCCCTTGCTATTTCCCATATCATCATTATTATTACTACTACTAGTAGTTTTGTATTATACTTTAGTTACGGGACTGTTCTTATCTCAACCTGCGAGGTTTAAATTCTTTTGATTCTCCTCCCCATCCTGCCCAGAGCAGGCAGGAAGAAATGGGGCTGTGAGCAAGTGGCTGCATGGTGGTGAGTTACCAGCTGTGCTTAAACCACAACACCTTTGTAATTTGGTTGAATTTTATATCTAATTATCACACTGACTAGTCAAAGCTCAGAAAAAAATCATCTGGTGGCATGGTGGCCACAAAAGTCTGTGTGTAAAATTATACTCATCTCTATGACCTTTATTGTAATTCTTGAGTAACAAACTTGAATTAAGCCTCTAGAGATGCTTTTTAAAAGTCCTCATGGAGATTATTACACAGAGAATGTGTCTACTGAATATGTTCCCTCAAAGGAGAGAGCTTGTTAGAGATTGTGAAGGCAGTAGGTGTTAAAAGAAATTCAAAAATGGACAGCCCTAAGCAAAAGAGATCCCAAACGTGGACCAAGGAAACAATGTCCAGAATCAAACAAGTCGTATTTGCTTTGTAGTAAGGGAGCTGCTAACTGATGGTGACATCTTATTAATAATGATGCATGTAACTGCTAAATGAGTTATCTGCTGCATGGCTGAAGTTTTCTCTGACTTCAGTTCTACTCCTGTTGAGGTGGTATACATGAATACAGAGACGACTTTGCCATGGCAGAGAGAAGGAAATGTACCCATTGAGAGAACATGTATTGTTGAAACACTTACCTTAGGATACAGGATTTCACATGTGTATTTCTCTTACAACTACTATCGATTAGGACTGAGATCCCAATGTTCTATAAAGTAAATATAATTTCAGAAAAAAGGAAATGCACTCTTAAACTGTCAATTGCTGTCTATCCACATGGGTTACAAAGCAGATCTGGTAATAACACATGAAAATATGCAACATGAACAAACTGGTCAAATGGGGCAAAGGAAACAAAAATGGAATGTAACAGAGAGTAAGGAAATGGTAGTAACTAGGGTCTACAGTTTGTAACACAGAATTCCAGTAACAAATAATACTCCCAGATCACTGCTAGTGCTAGCTGGTCAGCTATTTAAGTATTGTATCAGATGTAAGCTTCAAGGAAGGACTTGATAAAGCTTTTATGTTGACTGTAGAGCTGCTTTTTTCCATTCATAAAAGGAATAAAGAGGGATACCAATAGTAAAGATAACAGAAGAAGATTAACTGGCACTTCAGCAGCAGGAAAATTGAATTAAAACTACAATTAAATTGTACTTAATGTGATCTAGGGGATGGAAAAATTGTGACTCATCTGAGGTTAAAAACAACTTCTTCATGAATCTTGAAGAGCTATCTCACTAATAAGGCCACAAAGTGGGAGCAAAAATCAATCATTTTGGTTTAGTTGGCTTATTTTTTTCATTAACTATCACAAATGCCCAAACAAGCAAGAGTAAAGAGTGTGAGAATTCGCTGTGTTTTGAGCCTTGCAGAAGACATTAAGCTTGAGGAGCTGGTGATCTTGAACAGGCTCTACTGTGTCTGCTTGTCGTGGTTCAAACCCAGCCGGCA
>NW_009917839.1:0-33222 GCF_000696875.1 Nestor notabilis | reverse complement strand
CTTTCCGTCCAGCAAGTGTTGCTATCCCCCAAATTTCCAAAGTTAGTACGGGACCTTTCCTAGGTCTCTAACCAGGAGCAGTAAAGTGATGTAGGTCTGCATCTACTCAAACACATACTTCTTCTCTGTCTTTGGATTTGCGGATTTAGGGGTTAAGCATAGCACTGTATGACTGTATCACAGATCCATGTTATGGTATGGTGACATGAGCATGCCATATTTTAAATGTAACACTTTACTTTGTCCTTTGAAATGTATATATAATATCAGTAAATCTTTGCTTAAATCCAAAAACGAAGAAACAAAAAAATCTGGTAAATTAATGTATGAAGACACTGTTTTAATTTTACGTGGTCAGTTCTTAAGATAAAGACGACTGACTGCCATGCTTTATTGGCACGTGGATACTATTCCCACATGTACAACCATGACCAGCTCAGAGCCAGCTAGTTTCATTAAGCCACTCCTTAGTAACTCTAATCCTGGTGTTATGTATTCCCTCTGGGACCAGCAGGCAGAACCTGTCCTTTTCCCAGAAGGCCAGTATTTTCTCTCAACTGTTTTCATTTCCACTTTTTAAAGCCCTTATGGGGAAAGGTGAGATTAATGTGGCCTAATTCTGTGGTGCTTAAGCATAAGCAGTCTTTGCTAATGCTAATGGGAATTGCTTGGGGCTGCAGATGCATGAGCAAATCTGAATGTAGGCAGAAAAACAAGTACCCCAGATCTTCTCACATGCCTGTTCACACAAGTTCCCTCTGGTCTTAAGGCCTCACCTATGATTGGAATTGCTCACAGGTTTGTAGAATCAAATTTTTAAAACATCTAAAAAGCTGCCTTAGTGCAGTTCTGCCATTAATGCCATTGATATTGTTTCCATTTGTTTAACCTCTGCTGCGCAATACTGCAAGTCTGTGTGTGTGATGTGGATGTAGGACCAGGAAAAAGCATTCTGAACTTCTAACAGCTGGAGGCCTTTGGTCTCCTGAGACAACAGAGGACCAGGAGAGCTTAGGTGTAACCAAAGCACGAAGCAATATTCCAAACCATGTGCTCAGGACACATCCCTGCTTTCAGGAATTGCTGCTGTATCACCCACTGTCCATCACTCTTCCAGAAATGAATCACTACACAATCACACCATAAAACCAGCAACAGTTTTTAATGACTTGGAAGTTCTCATTCCCATACAAAAAAACCTGGTGAGTTGGTATAACACTGTCTGGAGTAAAGAAAGGCTGTGCTCTGCAATCTGCAATGGGCTGGAAACCAGATAAGAAAATTCAACTTCAGGAATGCAATTTGTTCATCTCTTTTCAAGTGATTGTCTTCAAAACATCAAAATGAGACCTCACTTGACCTAGATCTAGGTCAACAGAGAGATAACTATATCAAAAACTACAGCGTCACTGATCTCATGAGCACAGCAGTGTTTTTGAGCAGGTTGTCAACAAGTGGAGAACCCTTACTAGAAAGCCAAGGCCGAGTGTGTGCTGTGAACAACAGTGCTGCAGTAAAAATCTGGAGCATCTTCTTGTGGGTGTAGTGAATAGTGTAAACTCACACCATATCAAACCCCAGACTTTTCACTGTCTGCAAAAATGACTGTGAGTGAAGGTGTTGCAGGGGAAAACTGGAGAGGAAGTGCTGCATGAAGAGGCAGTGGGAACACAAATGCCTCACCATCACCTTTCCAGGCTGGTCCAAAACACATCCCATAGATGTCCTGCCCTCTTCTGACATCCCCCACCTGGTCACGGGAAGGACATGAACAGGTCCCAGGAAAATACAGCATAGGGATGACGTCCCAGATGACCAAGAAAGTGTGGAAAGAGGGAGGAGGAATCACAGTCCCCTGCATATTTTTTTCCTTCAAAACATGGTAAAATTAATACAATTTACACATACCAGATGACATACATGTCTTGGTATGTGTTTGTTTTCTTAACAACGTACTCCAGATAGCTGTAGTGAGGTAGGGTTGTCATGGTAAATGCTAGGGGTTAGGGGTTGAAAAACAAGGTAAATCAGTGGCAGAAGTGCCACCCTCTGCACTTTCTGTGTGGCAATGCTACACTGTACCCCCATCTTTGAGCTTATGTTTCTTTGGCACGATATGCCATTACTAAAGCAAGAGTAAGCATACATATTTTTACTTTTTCTGACTGGAAGTTATACTATGGTTTGTGACAACATAGTGAAGTTTATCTTCTTAAATAAGTTCACCTTTCAGCAGAGGTTCCTGGGAAGGAGGCTTCCTTCAGGTGCCTTATTTGCTGCAAATGCCATGCAATATTTCATTTCCTCTGAACTTTCTGCAGTGATTTTTGTCTCTGTAATAAAATTCTCCATAACAGATGGGTGAGGGTCTCTTTTGCTGCTTTGAACCAGCACTTTCATTTGGGTTGAAACTAGTTTGAGCAGCCATGGAGAAATCTGGATTTCAGCAGATCGGTATTTGCGTGCAGAACCCTACCATGTTGTCTGACCTGCTCTGCATCACACCCACTGAGAATCTGGCACAATTTTTGTGCAAGAAATTATGAACTTGCATTAGGAGAGACTAAACAATTTCACACAAGGGCCAGGATCACACTCTTTGTTTTATAGAGAAGGAAATAGAGCACAGCGAACAAAAAAGAAGTGATTTGTCCCAGTGCAGCAAGACAGAGTCAGAAGGTATTTTTTAAAACATTATTTTAGTCTTCACAAGGGATTATTATATAAGCTTGGACCTCATTTAGTAAGGAAGCAAGGAATGATTTCAGGGGTATGGAAGATGGAGGCAAAAGCTTTGAGAACTTACCTCCTCAAAAAAAACCCACTAAGATGGACATGCTGAGTCACTGGCACAGGGTGCCCAGAGAAGCTGTGGCTGCCCCATCCCTGCCAGTGTTCAAGGCCAGGTTGGACGGGGCTTGGGTGAAACAGGGGGCTTGGATCAACCTGGTCTAGTGGAAGCTGTCTCTGCCTGTGGCAGGGGATTGGAACTGGATGAGCTTTGAGGTCCCTTCCAAACCAAACCATTCTATGATCCCCTGACTGTTAAAGGCAGGCCTACAATTCCCTTTCCTTGCCTCTGACTGTGGTTGCTCATAAACCCCCGACAAAATCTGAGAACTTTTGCACAGAAATACACAATATTTTTAAGAGGTTTAAATGAACCTCCTCATGTCAAGTGGAGTTAACTGGGACATGTAATAATAATAATTTTTTTCCCAGAAAACGCTGATTTGCCAGAAGTGAAGCACTGTACAGGAAAGGCTGCATTCAAAGGGACTTTGATATGCTGCCACATATGATAACCATGTCTGCACAGTTTTGTGAGTATCAATTATGCCATAAAGCAAGAAAAGTCAGAACTTGTAAGAAAAATTCATCACTTCTCTGTGTCTTGGATAGCCAGTTAAAATGCTGCAAAGTGGGTCTAGAGTGTTATCATTTGTTTATGAGTACCATTGTTCAGCAGAACACTATTATTGCAGTAAAAATATGTTTTCAGGAACAGCCATAGAGAGCTGGTTTTCTGCCATCTGGAAAAAATAAAGGATCCTGATCCTAAGACATGTTTGTGACATTTGTAATGTAGATATGATGTTGTACACATGCAGAAAACGTGCAAGTAATGGTTTTTCCTTGTGAGCGTATGAGGCTTTTTTTGGTGATTTATTGAATTGTTTTTCTGCAAAGGTAAGGAAAAAAAATTATGAGTGTGTAAGTAGGGGAGTAAATCTCCCAGAGGTGCTCGCTGTCTCGGTGCAGTCCAGCCACAGAGTCCCACCAAGGTGGCTTTTAGCCCCGGCGCGCAGTTGGATGCTGTTAATCCCCTAGTCGTGCCAGTCCCGCTGTGCTGGACGCCCCACTCCACAGGCAGTGGAGGCTGCAGGAGGAGAGTGCATGGAAACCAGACCCCTGTTTTCTGTCCGTGCTGCTGTCAGTCAGAGCAGATGACAGTGAAAAAACAAAAGTAAGCAGACCAAGAGGTACATAGGACCACAGTGAGTAACAAGCTGGGGTAAGACATGGGCAAGTCTGGGAAGTAGTGTGAGGTGCCTCTGCCCATGGCAGGGTGATAGGAACTAGATGACCTTATAGTCCTTTCCAACCCAAACCAGCCTATGATTCTATGATTCCAAATACCCGTTTTCTCCTGAATAACCACAAAATCATCTCACTGTGAGGGTGGTGAGATGCTGGCATGGGCTGCCCAAAGAAGCTGTGGCTGCCCCATCCCTGGCAGTGTTCAAGGCCAAGTTGGATGGGGCTTGGAAAACCTGGTCTAGTGGAAGGTGTCCCCCTGCCCCTATGGCAGGGGGGTTGGAACTGGATGATCTTAAGGTTCTTGTTAACCCAAACAATTCTACTATTATACGATTCTATGAGGCTGGAGTGATGGGGATGGGGCTTGCTGTGACTTTCACCATTGCTTTTGCCCACCCACCTCCCCACGTGCAGCACCTGCCTGACTTCTGCCAGGCTGCAGGAGCTCATAGCCTCCCTAAAACACCACAGTGGGGCATCTTGGTACTTGGCTGCTGGGATAGGTGCCGGCAGTTGTAGGCACCTTTGGCCAAATGTGTTACCTGACATGTTCAGCACATTCAGCAACTCCTTTCTGTCCCTAATCAGCAGAAAATTTTGCCAACAGTATGCTCAAGTCAAGGGTCTGTCCTCTGCTTTAAGCACTGAGCATGGCCTTTGTCATGCCTATACATCTGTGAGCATATTTTCAAGTGCTTACACACTTACGTGCAACACAGCATCATAAAATGATACGAAAACACTCATGCATTCTGTGAGAGTAGACAGACATGGGCATTATCAAATAATAAGGCTGCAGTTATAAATACATAATAATATTTAAATTTACAAATCTGCTTATATCTAAAAGCCATTATTTACTTTGTACATAAAAGCACTTTACGTCATACACACATAATAAAGAAATGGAAAGTCTGAATTGCTCTGCAAACATGGGACCTCATCACCTTCTAAGATTTAAGAAAGAAAAAGTTCACATGGAATATTTAAACTCAGGCTACAGGGATGGATTAGCAAGAGGATCTAGTGACATGTATCAGAAAACTGAACCCTTTTTTAACAGTACTGTTTGTATAATGTGCTTTAATTCAACAGAATTAAATTATGCTTATCACTGTATTCTGTGGGTTTCTTCCTCTTGGTCACCTCTGCTTGTGAAATGTACACTGTGCTTGAAACCTTCACCTCTGTCAGATCTGGTTGCTCTACATTCATGAGGGCTTACAGATACAGGACCATATTCCCCTCAGTGCCTAAAGAAACTTGATTAAAACTGAGATGAATAGGGAAAAAAGAAAACAAGTAAATCCTGCTTTATAGCTCTAGTTCATCACTATTTCTGCACATTAACTCTCCTGTGTTTAATAATGTCCTCTCCTTCACTCTAGGAAGAAGGGTGTTCTTTTAGTTAAAGTACATGCCCAGCAAATCAGGACACCCAGCTTTTGGTTTCAGCTTTGGCATGTTTGTTCCTTGGCTTTGGGAAAAGGATGCCATCCCTACCTACCATGATTTTCACAATGTCAAACAGGTTAATTACCTTGGGAGGGAGCATGATTATTCACCTCCCCTCCCAGGTGAGCAGCTCAGGTCAGTCAGAGGGAATCTCCAGCCTCCTTACAAGCAAACTGGGAGCAGGAGCCCATCCTCAGAGCCACTGATTGCACTCACCTCTCTCTCCGCCATGACTACAGATAAACTACAAACACCTACATAGGCATCTGGCTTTAGGTGCCCAAGGCAGTCAGAGTGCTCATCCTCCCATGTCCACGGGCAGAGCAATGTGTTTTCACATGTAACTGGGAAGAGATTTGTGCCTTGAGATTAAACATAGACACTCTTTTTGACATTTTTCAGATAAATATGCTAATGCAAAGTACCAAATATTCTAGAGTCAATTATAATCACTCTCATAATAACCACTTTTCCCTCACTAGGAAATCAGTTTTACATATTTATGAGCCTTAGTGCAAAGATCTGAATAATTGAAGTCCATATTGGAACTGTTTATGTAAGAGAAGGTTTTGATTTTTATACTACACGTTTTTGTATACGCTGATGTAATTTTTACTTGGATGTATACGTTACAGTGCCCAGTCACTTTACAGAACATTCACTCAGCACTTAGAAAACTCACAGAAGCCTTGGTTTTTTTATTTCTAAAAGCTGACCTTAAACTTACCCCCTGTTTAGAAAGTCCTGCAATGTCTCAGCAGCACCCAGTCTTTTTGTATCTAAAACGTGAAATGAAAGATCCACTGTGTGGCACACTATTAACCAAGGGAAGAGGAATGAGATATCAGCCTTTTGGACACAATGAGGAATCCTGATTTACTTATTTCCCTTTGCAAGCTTGCATGCTCCTTCATTGCTGGTGGATTGACCTGGTCTTCAATAAAGTGTACATTCAACTTTGAAATATATGAAAGGGTAAGACATGCAAATTATAGGGAAACATGAGATAGTATGGATTTCAACTTGTAACTGCTTTGTTTAACCTTTCACAGTCCTGCAACTTGTTCCCCATATTCAAAAACATGATGTATTTCCTCCTATTTATTATTTGCACTGGGCTACTGAAGAAAAAACCCAGTGAAGTATACCTCTGAGTCAAAACAGTCTTGCCAGGAATAACAGCAAAGCTCTTGCACCAGTGCCTCATTAGTTTATGGAAAACAGGTCCCTGAGGAAATGTGGGGTGTAAATAAATTTAAAACACTTTAGCCTTGTGAGTACAGCGGATGCCAGGTTTTTAAAGCAGTGGTGGCTCAATGATGTCTTAACACTGCTTTGCACATACCATAAATTTCAGCTAGGTTCTCCAGGATGCTTACAAGCACCAGAAAGTGATACTATTACAGATACATATTCTTAACCTGTAAAGTGCCTATATATGCTCTTTGTTATCTGTAAGTGGTATTTTTACTAGTGGCAACAATCCCTGTTACATATATTTGATAGAGGTGCTAAAAGACCTCTCTGCCCTTTGACACACCATCCCCACTCTGTTCTGCCAAACAAACGGACTTGCTTTATGTTCATGCAACTTCCATAAACACCATAATGTCAGTGCAGAGCATGCTGAATAAACACCTCTCTGGATGAGCAGTGAAGCTGCTGATAAGGATGTGTAGGTAGCTCATACAGATTTCTGAATATCCCATACCTGGAATCAGCCTAGGAACAGAATCCACTTTCTCCATGCCAGCTCCATGGATCTTGACTGCTGAACTAGCTTATGATGAGTTTTCCCATTTGGAAAGCTCCCAGACTTGGACATCCTTCTTGGAAAGGGTATCAAGATGTTCTGCAGTGTCTCAGAAATACAGGTAACAACTCCAGCCTGGGCAGTGAGACTAATTCTTGTGTATCCAGGGGTTCTTACACAACTTGAGCATGTCATCTTTCAGCCAACAGAGATCTCAAGATAGCTACAAAGGATTCATTAGTCAGTCTTTAAACTGGAACTACATAAAATATTGTCTAAAATCAGGTCAGGATCATATAAAATATTTATTGTTTAGGAAAATAATTTAATAAAAGATAAGCAAAATTAGTGCCCAGAGGTTTAGATGAGAAAACATCCACCAGGATAAAGACTAAATGTATTGCCAGCATGAGATCTTTCAGTGGTTTTATGTTCAGTGGCAAAAAAATGTCCTCTGTGGCAAATCCCAGCAAGGTCAGAGGCAAAAAGGGAGAATACACCTTTGTTATATTCAGACCACTGGAAAAAGGTGTCACGCAGCATCACTTAAATCAGATTCCTAAGGCCAAAACAAGTCTGTGATATACAAACCTCAGAGGCCACATCTGCAGTAACTACTCTCATGCATTCTGGTGAAGCAATAACCCTGCCTCGTGTTATACAATACAGGCAGGAGGCAGTACCTTATTCAAAGGCGATATTCAGGCACATTTTAAATTCTAAGTCTCAGAATACATGGGAAGCATATTTCTGTGTCTATTAATAAGATATCCCTTATTGCTCAAGGTTTCAGTGTAGCGGTCTGACAGCAATAGGCCCTGTTTCTACTTAGCACATAGGAGCAAGATTACATCCATCCTGAGCTGCCAAAAATTTATGAAGCAAAAATTCTCCAGGGAAAGCCATAGCTTTATATAACATTACTGGTTATTTACATTTACAGTGGGATGTGGGACTTCTCGATTAGCAGATAAATGTGAGAAAATATGTGAATCCAGCCATCCTCCTCGTGCCTGTACATCTGGGAAAGCTACTGCATATCAGTTATTTCATCTGAAGGCTGCAATAACTGTTTTTACTGGTTCTGGTCTTCACCTAAGCCAATATCAGCATTGAAAAAATGATTATACAACTGTTTTAGAGATGAGAATGGGGTTAATCCCCACCACCAGGAATAAACTCTACAATAGAGGAGTAAACAATCATTCAGAGAATCACTCTGTTCAATTGTGTTTCATTTTTGACACCCAAAGATGCTCGACAACAAGAGTCCTATGACAGTGTGAGGATCTGTAAAAATATGGCACCTTTGGAAAGCCACATTTTTTTTGGTGCCAGTTTGAGCAGGACAATTTCATCCTGAAATTGTTGTTTGTGACCATAGACAAGTTTCTCCCTGCCTTTACTTGATGGGATGCAGCACAGAGAGACAGCATGACCCAGGACAGGGTGTCACGCCATCTCCCAGGAGGAGCTACGCAGGTTGTCCAACACTACCTGTGCCACAGGCAGGGCAAGGAGAGCTGGAAAAGCTCTGGCAGCCCTGGCAAGGTGGGACCTTGTCAGCTCAGAAGCTTACAAATGAGTTTTTGAGATACTGCAGAGAATCCTGTCTGCAGGAACAGGCACAGGTGACCCAGGTGCTGCTGAATTAAAAAAAAAAATAATAACTAAAAAAGCATTTGAGCATTTGGGAATCCTGACATTTGTGCTTGTGCACTAACTGATCCCACCGACAGCGCCAGCTCTCTGCTGTACAGCTGAATATGGGCACAAAAGGACATATTCATCACAGCAGCAAGCCATCCACCCTTCCCAAAGTTCTTAGGTTTTCAAACAGGCTTTCCTGGATTATTCAAGTTTGAAAAGTTATTCAAGTTGACAAAAAACCCTTTCTGTCAACTGATGTAGCTACAGGTCCAGTCCAGTACTTGGTGCAGCACTATCCAGACATTAAGACTAGAAAACTTCTAGAAAACACACCAAAGCAGGTAAGGGTCCTTTTACTGAACTTTAGGGTGGGTTTCAATTTGCTTTGTAGACAACATTCTCTTTCACCATCAACACCAAGGAATACAAGCGAGGCAGTCTCTGAAAAGACAGAGTTACTGCCCTATTAGAATAAAAGAAGGTCTAGGTAAAGGTTGACCATCAGTTTTACTTTATTCCTTTCATTTTGCCTAGCTTGAGTCTCTGAGACAATCAGTAGGAACATTACTGTGCCTTCCTTCCGAAAATCAGCAAGCAGCCACACATTGCCAAAAAGTGAAAACCTTCCAGAGCCTGCTGGAAAGGAGTGGGCTGCTAACAAAGTAGTACAAAGCAGCTAAAGCGCTAGAAAGGGCATTACTGAAGAAGCACAGGTTCGTTAACAAGGGAAATTATACACTGCACATATCTCAAATGGGGTTTGTTTCCCCCACAGGCAAATGAGATTTATTTCTGGCTCTGCTGAAAGACAACAGCCAAGTCTAATTCCAAACCTCAGACCCAAGAGCCTCAGATTGCAAGTGAACCTTAAAATTGTAAGGAGGACTTAATTCAACTCCATGTCTAAACAATAGTTTTAAACTTCTATTTAACAGGACTAGAATAGCCTAATGTATTCCAAGCCTCAGTGGGTTTCCAATGACTAAACTGTACAATAAAATTGAATGAAAAGTGTTAAAGAGGTAGTATTTGTTAGTCTACATTTTCTTTTGTGTGTAACTTGGATTCAGCTGTAACAACGCTGCATAAAACACTGGTGCATGTTCAGCAATGCCTCTGGAACAGAAAAGGATGATAATAGGAGCCCCCGCTACAGCTTCTGCTTAATATTAAGTCTTCGGGAGAGCTGAGAAGAGATTGCTCATTAAGTAAGTGTTGTGAAGCATTCAGCACTAAGAGACTAGTTCAGAAGTAGAAAGTGAAAGGTTGATTGTTCCCACTAGAAAAGTATCCATCGCAGCCAAGCAGTTATTATTGCCTATTGTCACAGGGCCCTTCCCAGAAATGTGGGAGAGGTCTTGGAGAAGTTACAGAAACTAAAATAACCGTGATTAAACAGGACAGCAGTACAGCAGGAGTCAAGATGACAAGGCAATCCAGAGAGCAGTCCCATGCCACAGAGAGGAAAGTATCCAGAAGTTGCTTCCACTGTATCCTTGTGCCATTCACTTGTGAGCATATGTATGTGGACTTAGGAAGAAAACAGGCTATAGGTCTGTGCCAGCTGATGAAACAGTTCATAGGAAAATGAAAGTAATTTTAATTGTTTCTTGAACGTAACTAAAAAAAATAAAAGCACTTTTACTACATTTTCATCTGTAGTTAAAGTATTCAATGTGCTCTACATCAGAGCACACTGTAAATATTACTGAAAAGCAGAATCTAACTTATAAATTATTGGCATTCTGTGCCAGACAAGCTTGTACTAATGTTTAGAGAAGCAGATCACCTGGGAGAAATGTGCTCGGCAAGTTACAGGAGAAACTGAAGAGACAATTAATGGGCATTGGCTGTGCTGCACATATTGTTCCCATGTTGTTCAAGCCAAAGTTGACTGCCTGCCAATAGATAAAGAAGTAATTGTCAACAAGATTTACAGTTACTTTTTCATTTGCACAGTTAAAGTAGAAAGGTTGAAAGAGTTATGTGATTTGTTGAAGGTCTGTGCTAATAACTGATAGACCATAGCATCCTGCACCAGTGATCAGTAAAGAACACAGAACACAAACTTCACATTATTCTTGATTCTGGAAGCTATTCTTCATGCAGAAAGCTAAAGTGCCTTGCTATCGTCAGCAACTGTGTTTTATTTTACACATCCATCCAAGAAGCCATCCTTCCTGCTGCCAAAGTAGGCACCAGGCAAGTTCTAATACTACCAGTGGTGGAAGAAAAAGAGCATTTTTCAGCAAGTTGCACTTTGATGTAACAAAATGAAGGATGTGATGTCTCAGCTTGCGACAGAACTGCTTGCAGCTTCTGAATTGGCCACTCTTGTATGTGAATGTGGATGGTGTTAGTGAGTGAGCCACGTTAGATTGCAGCCTGATGATATGCATTTCCACTCTGCGAAAATGTAAAATGGAAAGGGAACACCCTCTGAATGTCCAGGAAACCAGTAAAAATATTCAGGTAATGGCAGGTTAGAAGGATCTGTGCAGGATGATCCTGTTGTCAATAATATTACATGGGTATGACTGTGTTTACAATTCAAACACGGAAAACAGAAGATTCAAGTCACTTTGAAGGAACAGTTTGGTCCCAAAATCCTGTGGCTTTCTTCCAGGCTGCAAAAGGGAACAGAACCAACAATTTGGGATCAATCTGGCAATCCAGGCAGTCAGTCTCCGGACCAGACTGAAGAAGAATTTATACGGTCTTTTCCTTGGTGGCTTTCTGGAATATCTCTAGAGCCTTGAATAAATTCTCTCTTGCATCAGTATATGGAAGGCAATGAAATGTAATCATCCCATCAAGGTCAAAGGACATCCAGTGCTAGAGTACCTTTTGCAAAAACGATTGTACATCTCTACTGGCTCCTTCACAGCTCACTCCTGGTGAGCCCCACAGGGTTCTCCTCCTGGTAAATCCTCCCACTGTGGTTCACAGGCAGGGCAAAGGCAGTGTCTGTGCTTTCCTTACTCCCAGCTAACACAACATCCAACAGGCTTTGGCTAGTTTGTAGCTGCACCCCGCTGGTTAGTGTTTGCCTTGTGCTTTGACAGTGTAAATTATGACACAAGTGGCTCTTCCAGCCTTTTCTGAACTGGGTCTCCAGTCCCTGAAGGAGAAAGCAGTTTGCAAATGTGGTTCTGACACAGTTTGTTGCTTTCCACACAGGTTTGTGAAAACATTTCATAAGCCATCTCAGCTGGAGGTAGGCTTAACTCTGTCCTCTCGCAGAGGTGAAGTCCTTTGTCGTGGCCAGTGTAAACAGGACTTAAGCTCAGCAGAAATTAATTGGGCTAATTAAGAGGTAACCCTAGATTTGTAGGATGAACCTGTAAGGATTTGTATTCCCATCAGCATTTAAGCCTGTGGCAAATGTTACTCATTAGAGTAATTGCTGTGTGATTGTCACAGAAATACTGCAGGCCAGAATCAACAGGCTGCAGCCACTCAGCAGTGCCAGAGTCAGAAAGGATGGAAAATGTGATCTATCAAATTAGAGGCAATAAGTGATGATGATGATGAATAAACATGATATTGGATTTGGAGATATTTGAAGACAATTTTTAGTCTCCCAGCCCAGTGGGAAGGAAATGCGAAAATGCAAATATAACTTTATTTTGACTAGCCGTGGGACTAGGGGATCTCAGGGCTGGGATCCCTTGGCTTATAAAAATAAATCCTGGACTTCAAGAGGCTTTTCATCACCCTTGCATTTTCTGGTGCACTTCATTAAAATGAGGAAGAGAGAAAAGAGCTTCAGGTACAAAAGTCAGTAGAACATTGAACTCCACATATTCAAGCTAGTGGAGAGCCAAGCTAACTCTGGACTCTTGAGCCACGCCTGACCAGTTCTTCCTCTAGAAATGCCACTGGCATAAGGTCAGAGGGTGACTTCATCACATCCATCCTCCAGCATTCCCCAAGAAGGGTACCACTTCACCTCCCTTTTTAAGGAGGGATTCCTAGGGATGGGCTTCCTGAAAACCATGAAATGTGTAGACTTCTCTATCAATCTGCCCTCTGTATGCTACATCTGTACAAGGTAGCACACATTAGCACATACTAACCCTGCTTGATAATACTTCCTCACCCTTCTACTTTCATTTTCCCTACCACACAGTGCGGGGATAGTCATCACAGAGACTAACAACAGATAACACGAGACCTTCAGGCTAGAATTAACTCAAAAGGTGGGTAACACTCTCTCTAGGAAGGAAGAAAACATCTCACAGCAGAAACCCAGTATGGCCACATGCTAGGGAAATCATTTTCCCAGAACAACTGTCTTCTCTTTTACACAGGAAAAAAAAGAACCTAAGAATGTTAAGAGGTTTAGAAAACATGACCTATGAGGGAAAAGCTGAAGGAACTGGGTTTGTTTAGTCTAGAAAAGAGGAGACTGAAGGAGCACATGATAACTGTCTTCCAGTATGAAAAAGGCTGCTGGAGACAGAGATGATGAACTGTTCTCTGTGGCCACAGAGGAAAGGATGAAAAAATTATTTTCAGTTAAAAGAGATTTCAGAGCAATGCAGGGAAAGAAGGGAAGACTTACCAGTCTGTGAGGTGATCAGACTGAGCAGTGGACCAGAGTCTTAACCTACTGGGGAAGACAGTGCAGGCCTTTAAGAACAAACTAGACATACATGGCTATCATGGAATCCTGCTGTGGTATGGGGTGGGGGTAACACACACTCTGTGGCCCCTTCCAGCCCTATAGCTTTGAAACTGAGTTCTGATACAGACAAGCCTCACATCAAAGCCAGTGGGTTTGTCTGTCAAAGGACTGGGTGAAAACTTCAACAGACTAGCCTGGTAACTTCAAAATCAAAATAGAAGGTTGCAAAGCACATTCAGATGCCAGTTAGAAACAAATTTTTGTTCCTAACCTTGACTAAATAAGGAATATTCACTAAAGAAAGCAGGAATTGAACATGCTGTATCTTCATGCATTAACTTTAGAAGATAGACCACTTGCTGGGTGACAACGCAGAGAGAAGTCTCCTGAGTGTGCCTTGGTGAGAAAGTACAATTCCTTGGCAGCAGCAGACCCAGAAAGACTGTGAGGTTGGTTACAATGCTGTAAATCCAAGGTAACACAGAAGAAATCAGTAGATTTATAACAGCGTAATTGTGATCAGCATAGAAGTCATTGTTTTTTCGCTTGGGAAAAAGTAGCTAAGCATTCAGCAAAGGCTGTTTTCTCCCCTCGAGCCTCTCACGTCGCTCTGTGACACATTGCTGGCTTTTTCCATGCTCAGACATCACTTTTTTTTTTACTCAGAGATTTCAGTCAAGCTTCAGGATGTCAGGGAAAAGAACATGAGGGTGAACCATTGTTGCTCAAGTGTTTTCAGATTTTTACTGTGATAGGTTCTTTCTCAAGCCCACCTGCAATAACGATGGCTTGCCAAAAGAAACTGGCAGTGCCACTATGCCTAGAGCAAGCCTGAGGGACCTGAAAGGGTCCACCTGCTCGTCTGTATTATTCTGCACATGTTCGTCAGTTATGACTGCCTCCAGATCTGTTTCAATCTTTCTGCCGAATTATTCCTATAGAGCGTGTCTAATTGGCTGATGTTTGAACACTGCATGGACCTCTTCTTTGAAAGACTCATTTCAACTCATCTGTTAGTGTGTACCATAAAGTACTGCCATTCCCTTGAAGATGCCTGCAACATGAATAAATGGAAGAGGCAGAAACATAAAGTGGAAACTTAAACAAGGATTCCGATATCTTGACTCCTAACATGTCTTTACCCTCCTGTGCCCTCAGCCATCCTCCAAAGCCAGAGTCAATGGACTTGGACTTAGGGCAAGGCTTGTGAAAAGGCTGTTGATAAAAGGACTCCAGACCCCAAAGAAATCTGCAGTTGGAGGAACCCTAAATTATATTTCCTCAGTAAGACAACAACTACCTCTAGCTGTGCTGTTACTAGTTCTAGGTAAATGTTGGTTCCATCCTTTCCTGCCCCTCTTCCTGTTCACAGAGGTCAACTGAATGAGCTATTTGTTTTGTGGATAAGAAGACAGTTCTTTTGGTCATCTGTGATCTTCCTGCTCTTGACCAAAATGAACAATCAAGACCTACTTTCAGTGAAACTCTGACAAGCTATGGAAAACTTACAAGTCCTTGCATCAACAGAATGCTGCTTCCACATGGGTAAACCTAAACAAGCAGAACTCACTTTGCACCAGCCCAGCTGGGACAGTTGGCCACCTAAATGCTGCTTTCCCTGAAGTCATAAAAACATTAGGGAAGCAAAAGTTGCAGCATCTCTTAGGCTTTAGTTCAGAGAGATACAAATATTTCCAAACAGCAAGATACAAAAATATGTAGGACACTTAGAAGAGTGTCTTTAAAATTCAGAACTCTCTCAGAGATAAAGAACTGCATTCATTTTTTAAGAATATTTTTCTCCTTTTTGAAGCTAAAAAGAGCATGCTCCAACTTTGTGCACACGGCCACTGTAAATCGAACATGTAACTGAAACCAGGACATGTGTTTTTAAGGTTACATGAACACAGTTCTTTATCTCTGAGATAGATAGTTTTGAATTTTTACCCACAAGAGAGTCCCAAATTCCCCCCTTAATACCCAGAGGAATTCAATTACCAGAACAAAACAAGGAAAGCATAACTTGCACAGACATGCCAATAGTGTTTACCAACATGTAGATAACAATGTTGAAACCATGTTTGGAGGAGACTTGGTAATATATAATCTCTACTGGCATCAGGGTTTTAATCATACTTTTATATTATATTTATTGTTTTAATCACACTAAATCAGAAACACTTAAATCTTCTATCTTCAGCAATTCAAAAATACTGCAAAATTTCCACACACATAAACAGATAAATATGACTTAACACCACTTAGCTTCTTAAATATCAAGAAATATATTTCATGAATCATTACTGATGTCAATCACATGATGGTAGCTGTAGTAAAGAAATAACCAGAGGAAAGAAAGATATAATGAAGTTTGGATGTTCTGCATATACACTGGTGAACAGTAGACTTGAGAGCTGCTGGTTTCTTTACAGATTCATTACACTCACATCCAACCAGTTTGCAAGGTGCCTGGCTTTTGCAATGAAACTGAGGTCTGTAGAGCTGTTAGGATGATAAGTTATTTGCAAAGAGTCGAGGTAATGTGTGGACCCACATGTGAAGTTTGACATTCTTATAGGAAAGATAGAGTAAAACATAGGATTTCCAATCATAGATGCTGTGATCATTCCCAGATGGTGTCTGACAATGTCTGTGATATACCAAACAAGAAACTGATTGCTCTTCCATATATTGAAGAAAGAAATAATGTGTGCTCAGAATTAATATCAAATGAGCCTCAAACTTCTCCATGTGTTTGTGCAGCCAGATACACACCCTTTACATACACGTGGAAGTATATTTTGGGAAAAGATAGGAAGAAGGGAATTTCTTCCAGTTATGAAGTTTCCCATTAAACAAATCACAACCAACCATGTGAATATGTTAAGAAAAAAGTTGGCATTCCCCTAGGAAATGAAAAGTTGAATGCACATTCAACAAGGCCTATCTGGAAAGACCAAGAGGAGAAAAATACTTTTAAGTTCCTTAAAATAACTCAAGAGTTTTTGTCAGGAAAGCACCTTTATGCCCCTCAGCCTTGCTGAGGTGAAGGCATCCTATAGCAAATGTGGTGCAACTCAGACATATTTTAGATAAACAATGTATCAAACAACAGAATTTTGGAAAGAGCATAAACTTATAAATGAGTTTTAATCTTCTTTGGAAAAATAATTTTGTCTGGGATTAAAAACGGAGGAATTCTGGTTTTATGTTGAAACTTTTCATTTAGCAAACTAAATACTTGTTTCAGGAAATGCTGAAAATCACTTCTTTATATTGCCAAATTGAAATTCATCAGCTCTTGGTTTTGAACTGGTGTTTCTAGTTTTAAATGTTACCTTGTAAACCTGTATGGGTGACAAAAGGGACTGGCGGTAAAGACCACTTGACTTGCACCCACTGGGAAAAGAACTGTGGTGTGAAGACAGTCTAGGGACCTGTAAGTTGAGGTCTGCCCCATAAAGGAGAGAATGTGCTCATTTTGGCCAGAGAGCTCTACAAAGCCCTTCTTTTGGTATGCACACACATCCCGAGCTCCAGCCTGGATTCCAAAGGCTCTTTTTGAATAGTCTCAGAAGTGTGCTAAAAGCTTAACAAAGATGACAAATGTTGCCTTTAAGGTTTTACAGGCCTTAACCACACAATCTGTTACACAGAAATGGGCCTTTCTATGTTCATCAGAAGCAGCGCAAAGTTATATAGTATTAAGTATAAAAGGGGACTCAATAATTTCATACCTACCGGTGCACGTGGGTGAAATTATCTCTAGGAATGCAGGCGTTCATATCAATTTATCATAACTGGCTTTTTGACATCTTTGAATTTCTGATATTTTCCCAGCTATTCCATTTCCAAGTTACAGGTTTCTCACCAAAGTGTCTTCATACACCTTTTTATCATGCATAGAAGCCAATAAGAGTAGAGAATGCCACAACAGCACTCCAAAGGTTCACGTTCGGTCCCAGTCCTGCAGTCTCCTTGTACCCCTGGGAGAGCGCCATGGATTTCAGTGACATTTCTCATGTCTGCCAATGTTCTCCTGTGCTACTCTAACTACAGGATCATGGCCTTGGTCAAAGGAGAGGGTCACAGGTTTTTAAGGAATCTGCACTAAAATTTTCATCATACTTTTTATGTCTCCAATGCAAGTGTGGTTAAATAACCCATGGACTACAGCCACTGAACATTTCACTTAGTTATCCAGGGGTGAATATTACCATTTATTTCAGGACTTGTCAAAGTATTATTTTCATTACACTAATAAATACTGTAAAAGTCAAAATAAAAAATGTTGTAAGTTCTGGAACATGTCTTATCTAAATCTATATGATCTGGAAATATTTAGCAAGGGAGTTCAGTAATACAAAACAGAAACAGAAAGGGTCCTGGGTAAAGCCTTAGGGAAATGCCAAACTATTAATTACACATTAAGTGGATGGTTTTTATTTTTCTGTTGAAACAGCAACTATTCAAAGTCTATGCTACAGTGTAACACAAATTATTCTCTGGTATAACGTAGCATAGAAGTCCAAGCTATTTTGATCCCTAGAGTCAAAGTGCTTTAAAAGATGAAATAAAATTGTGTAGGGATTTCTTTTAAATTAGGAAATAGGAGAGACAAATTCTGACCCATTAGCACAGAACTTGGCAAACATGAATGATAAATCAAAGTTATGCTCTGCAAATATTCTGGCAAATTTAACTGCATATTTGCAAATTCTTTTTCTGACCTAAATGATTTTCCCAACTTGAATTTAATATCGGTAAATATCACCAATACTGCTTACTGTTCTGATGAAGTCAAAAGGACTCTCTCGTGTAAAACAAGAATGTTTGCCCAATTAAGCCCAACAGCTGTTACATGTTGTTGCTTGCACTGCTGGCCATCCCTTTATATTAATTATAAATGATGAAGATTATCTAAAAAAGGAACCCAAAATACTTCACGAGGCATGGCCATAAGCCTGTTCACACTCTGTACAAACATGGGAATCCTGCTTTTGCGTACAAATCCCCCTGCAATACCCAAGTCCTTCTGTATATATTTGTGTGTGTGTTTACACAAAGGCAAAAGCTGCATCATCAAAATGCAGACAATTCCAGGATGGAGAAGAGCCTCTCATCAGGGTATGGTATGCTCCTTTGTGCTGGGGAAAAGTTTACATTTTGGTCAGGACATGGGGGTAAATCCTCCCCTAGTACGTAAAGCACCACAGGATCTTTAATGTCTAGGCCAAGCAGACATGACCTCAGTTTTCTAAGGTTTCTTTAATTCCTCAACTCCCATCTGTGAAAGGTCACAGAACAGTTCCAGTGTTACTGAATTTGTGCTTTGCTTTGGATTTCTTGGAGGACTGGTTTGGCCTTGAGGGTTGGAGGTTTGGTTATTTTTCATCTGACCAACCTGTTTCCTACCCAGATTTGTCTGGTCCTCAGAACCACGAAGTCAGTTTCTGTGAGTGCCCTGGATTCACAGCAGGTAGAAGAGATAATCTGGAATGTGAAAGCAGACAGGAGACATCATTCATGAATCTCTGCTCATTTATGCGCTTTTCAGCCTTTAATGGAAACAGCCTGGAAGCTGCAGAACTGCAATAATATAAGCATGGATCAACTTGGAGAATATGGAGGGGAAGTGGAGAAGTCAATGCATAAGTTACCCACAAAAGGTTACCCATTATAGAATGAAAATAAACTAACTAACCATAGCCTTTCAGGTATCCTGCTGTGAATGAAATCCTGTGTATTGAACTCACCATCCGGCACTGAGGGAAACTCAGGAGTCCCTGAATGACTAAGAAAGTGGAAAAGAACTGGGGAGAAATTTATAAAAGAAATCATCAAAGAGTCGTGTTTTGTGAATACCCTTCTTCTTCTTGTTTCCTACCCAAGAAAGAGGTACCTGTCTCTTCGTTCACAGTGATTTCTGCCAGCTGTTGCAATTGAACAACTGCCTCCCTCTAGGTATGATTAGTAACTTACCTACGCATCTAGAACTCCTAGCACTGTCCAAAGACTGCTCCACAGAAGATGTGCCTAAGATTTGCAAAGGTGTATGGAATTTGTATGACTAAAATTAATAAAGTTTCCATTTCAAAGGACTGCAATTTTTAGGACAAATCTATGATCCCTTCCCAGTCATATCCTATTAAAACTGCTTAAAACTGCTGCATGTGGAAGAACTGAAAAGCATGAAGTCCTGCTCAGCAAAGAAAGCACTGTCACTCATTGACTTGGACTTGGATGCAAGCTACATTAACTGCAACACCTTGCCAGTCTTCCATTAGAAAGTAACACACTGGTGATGAAGACTCTTCCCAAATGCACATTCTTACTTTTCTACATGTGAACATTCCTCTCTGTGGTCTCCCAGGAAACCTGAGAGAGGATTTCCACTATCCACCCTCACCAAGCCCTCCCTCCCCACCAGGATATTATCCACTTGACTCATTCATTAAGGTCAACATAACCTTGAGGAAGTTACCACAGTAAAGCTACATGCATTTGTCTACAGCAGGAGGACAAGCCCAGCACTCTGCAGAAGCAGGGGTTTGCTTTGAAGAACTTCACAGATCTGAATCAGGTGAGGTCTAATGAAGTGCCGGGGACATTTTAAACCCACAAGTGGTAAGTGTCCACTGACTCTGAGAGCTACCAGGGCAAAACAGTGTGGAAGTCATTGCATAATAGTGGAAGGGAGGGACTGTCCATAATACTTCACTCTTTCAGCTTAAAAAGTCTAAATAAGCTTGCCAAAAGATGTCTTTTTCCACTCTGTCTTACGTCAGCTTTGCTCTGTCAGCCTCCTCCACCAAGTTCTACTGGTTACATCCTTTTTTTATTACACTAAAGTCACAAAATTCTAAAAAACGCTTTGTTTCACCTATTGACCACTCTCACATCCCATAGTCCATCGCTCCTTTAATAAAGTCCTCAGGCAGCATTTCCCTTGTACCTTTATCTGAATTTGGTAATAAAGCATATCTTTAGCCAGCCTCTTAAAACATATGAACTAGAGCTGGGCAAGCTTTTTATAGTGAGTGTTTTATTTAGTGGATTAAGCCTTTTGTTCTCTTTGTGTACTATTATGGACAAGCTTTGACTTTAATTCATCTGGTTGTTATTCACAATTGTTCAAATAACTGTGTCAGTGAACATATTTCAGCTGTTTAGATTGTTCTCAAGTGATTCACTTCAGTTCTTTCTTTTGCTATTTGTTTTATGCTGTTTACTATTCAACGGCTGTATTTAGTTTTACCCACCCCACCTGGTGACAGTATTGCCTGGTCTTTACATCACTGTAAGGTCTATGCAGAGAAGCAAAATCAAATCAATTATGTACTGCCCTCTTTTCCTACTGACTCTGTTCACAATACTTATTCCTTACAAAATTTTGTACAAATGTATGATAAGTACCTGTGATGAGACCTATTTTCAACGAACAGCCTCTCAGCAAAAGTAATTAGGTATCCCATGTTAATGCAAACCATTAAAAGGTTTGAGAATACAATCTAATTAGACTGACAGCTTCAGTCAAATATCTAAGATTCCGTTGAGAAGTAACAAGGCAACGGGGTACCAGACTTCATCTTCTCTTGTTGAAATAAGTATTTTTGTACAATATTCACCTAGCTCTGCTGTGAACTAAGTAGCATACATATCGTCAGATTATCCACTAAAACTGCAGAAATACACAGTAGTTCCTGCAAGTATAAATCCAGAGACAGAGTAAATCTCACTACATCTATTTCAAATTATTTTTATTTTTATACTTCATATAATAATATATCATGGATATAAAAATAGATCATGCACCTCTTTATTGCATTAAAGAGATTCCCAGGAACTGTCAAACTTTTAACAAACTAAAACCAAGATTTGACATGCAGCAAAATCAGAGTGCACCAGTTCAAGATTTACTTCTGGTCCATATCATCTGTATTATGTGCCTCACACTTCTGAAAATACTTTTTCTGTGATGTTTTCTCCACACATACACAAATAAACAAGAGAAATCAAAACTTTTCAACAAGAAAATAGGCTAAAAGAACTACAATGGGCCATATTCTATCCTGAAGTTAAACACTGCTTCTGCAGGCATGAAACTTTGGCCTCTCAGTTCTTGCATTTGAACAGATTATTTGGTAAGCATTTTCTAGGATTCAAAGCTTTTCTTTTGAACACAAATGAACTGTGATTAGTGAACCCAGTGAAAATACTTTGCCAAAATCTCTTCAGGTGCAGTAAATATTTGAACCTGTCTCCTCTAACAGAAGCTTTCACTTTCTGACTATTATGTGTTCATGTGTTTTCCTTTCAATCTGTTAAAGTTATCAGCCATGAGACTGAGTTCTTCAGATTTCTGATGGAAAAATGTTAGCTGTAACATTTACTGCATTTTTGCAATTTATCACTTGTTCTACCCATGAGCTCTTCAATTTGCTTAAGTAAATATTGGCAGCAAATCAAAGAAAGTACTGAAAGTGCATGGAACACAATTTTAAGTTAACTATGGAAAGCGTGTCAGGGATAGCCATGATGTTAAATGTGTTAGGCTCACTAATTTTCCTATGTGGTATCTTCTTCCCTGACTATATGCACACAAAGGGGAAAACACAACCTATGAAATGTTATATTGGGGAGGTCCTACAATGTCTCAGAAATACTCTATTCATTTTCTTTCAAGGGTCATTACAGCACTATTTAGACAGAGCTGGCAACCTGACTAATGGCATTTGTTAATCTTAATATCATGTTTCTGTAATATTTTCATTATCTACATTTTTCTCTTAGGTCTGTATTTTCTAGAGTTGTACTATAACTTTGTATTATGCTGCTTTGGTTACCAGGAACTCCAGCAAGGCACCAGAAAATAGTACTACAAAAGACAGCTGAGATCCTGCCTGTGAACTTGTCTGGACTTGCATACATCCACCAAAGGATGGCTTGCAACATACTAAGATATGAGCTGTGTTTAATTCAGCAGCAGTATGGTCAGGACTCCATTAAGCTCCCTGGGGAGTTACTATGGATTTATACCAATGTGACTGTGATTAAGATTTAACTGTGAGATTCAGCTGTAAAAATTTCTCTTCCTCCAATTTCCAGTGGCTGTAGAGTTCAGTCTTCTCAAACACTTATCTTCCTCCCCATAAATTGCATGTAAACTACACGCAGGTACCCCAGAGCATGTGAGCACATTTAATACTGCAGACTCCAGTGTTATCCTGAAGGAATTCTAATAAATAATGGAAAACCCATGACTTACCAAATAAAGAAAGAAAAGAAAAGCAAACTGTAATAATCCTTGATTCACATTTTCCATCAGAACTGTACAGAAAATATAACCTTCCTGCAGGTGCAGTTCTGCAGATATTGTCATTTCTTCCCTGGAAAACAATCATAATTCATCATAACCATTATAAAATGCATAATTATATAGATCTCCATTTTACATTCAAAGGAGAACTTTGCTTTTGCAGCTCAGTTTTCATTGGCTGGTCTTGGTTTTCCCGTGATGGATATAGCATTGGCATTTGTAAAAACAAATAATAGAAGCAAATTTAAAACTATAATAAAACTAATAACTTGCCTTCAGAATCATGCAGCAGCTTGGTGCTTGGGTGGTAGGCATAAACATCTACTCACATGTTGGTCTCTAAGAAAGAGCAAATCTTCCCAGTTTTTCTCCTGGAGGACTTTTCCTCCCTCCCTCCACCTTGGTTTTTGGATGAATATAGCCTGTGATAAAGTCAGAAAGATCAGCCAAGCCCCTTTGGGATTTATTAATCCCAACCCATTGAAATAGACACGAGCAGCTCCGTATCTGAACTCTAGACTTGGGCAAGCAAGATTCATTAACCCAGGCAACTTTGTGCTTCTGACAATACAAGAAGTGAGAACTGAATGCCAAAAGCCACAGTGCCTGAATGGTAGGTGCTGAAATAGAATCTCACCTCTCCATCACTGAGCATCCCACATGTCCAGTTTGAGTCAGAAATCCCAGGAAGGGATCCCAACACCCCCAGCAGCAATGGGACATACAACTAGAGCTAACATGAAACATGGGCAGCAATAGGGTATCAGCAACCTCCTTTCAGCCCACTGCTGAAGCTCCTTTCTTCATGCTGCAAAGCACCTTTCTTGAGACCAAGACCTCCAGAGTCACTCCTGAAGCCCCTCTTTCAGAAACTAGCTACAGATCATTATGGTCTTTAAAAAGCTGGTGTACAGAGATCCTACCATCAGTGTTTTATACAGCAGCCTACTGGACAGAGCACTTCGGCAGTTCTTTCCTCTGCCTGAAAGGTTCAAGCTCCCTGCCTAACCGCAAGACATCCCTCCAGGCTCTCAGGTGAAAATCACACAAGCATGGCTATGTATCCTGCTGAGACACTCACCTGGAAAAAGAGAGACTTTTGTTCTAGTCTGTGCTCCAAGGTCTACAGAGATGTTTTCCTATCCATCAATTATTCAATGAAAGAAAAAAATCACTAAACACTCTTGGAGATGTATGTCCCTAAAAACACTTCAAAGATAATTCCATTAATATAACAACTAATAAGCATCAAATGGTAGCCGTTGAGCCATGGTTTCTTTTTTTGCACCACAAGATGAATTGAAAACATCTCTCCAAACAAGAAAGACTAAATCCTTTTCCCAAAATAGAAAATAGTTCTGGATTTTTTTTATTTTTTTTTTTTGAGCAGGGGATGGAACTGAACCTTTTCAATAAGGACGTTAATTTCTAGGCTTTGGGGGTGGGGAGGTCATAAAAGAAGATATAGAATCATAAAATGCCACAACCTGTGAAAGAAAGGAAGCTTTGTTGCATTCTTTTCAGGATTTACCAATGTTGTCCCTGACAGATGGACTCTGGAAACATCTCGAAGACCTTTTCCATTTGGAGACCCAGTTCTAGATCCCCACCTGGATTAGATGCTGGGGCTCAGGTGGCTATGAGCCTACCTAGCTGCAGAACTGCAGGCAACTGAGGAAACACGAGATTTAAAAAAGAATTAGGCACCATTTGCAAAATCTCCAAAACTCCCCCTCTGATGCTGTTGCCTCCCTGAGGTGCTTAAACACATCTAGAGTCTTAGGTACCTAAATCTAACTGGAGTGTGACCTCCAGCTGCAGACACCCTGATTTGTTTATGTTGTTAGAAAAAGCTGATGCTGAGTTGAGTGAAGGTGATGAGCTCTGTCATGCTCACAGGAAGATAATTCATGTCAGTGCTCACAGGTGGCCATTATGTAAAGACTGGGTGGGAGATGTTACCCAACAACAGGAAAATACATACTACCTCACCCTAGCTACCAGCAGGCGTTTGGGATACCTGTCTAGTTTCCATGTTTCACAGAATTATCATTGGGATTGCTACTACAGGCACATGTATTATGTCTGCAATTCCCCTTAATCAGAAGAGAAAATGAGATTAGTTCCATAAGGGTTATTACTGTTTATTTCTCTTAATGCTGCTCTTCTAGGTCATGATTTAGATGAAATTTCAGTAAATTTGTGTTCTTTCTGTTATGTAGACTTTTTTTCAGACTACTGGTAAACCCACAGAAGTCAAGAAGAAAAAAGAAAGCCCATAAAAATATATACTCCAGAGAAAACAGAACTATCGCCAATAAACAACAAAACGAGAAAATTATTAACTCATTTGGAATCAGAATATTAACTTAAAGAGTTTCAAAACAACATCTTGCTCTCTCCCAGACACAAGCAATTTCCAAAATATAAAACAGGTTTGGAAGGTGTCATTCATTTTCAGTGGCATGAGATACAGAAAGCAAGGAGCAGTGAGGTAAAATCAAAAATGACATAGATCAGGAGCACTTAGAACTTGCTATCTATAGAAATGAGTGCTTTATTTCCACCACAGATTAATGAAACACCTCACAAATGCTGTGCATTTGTGGAAAGCACGCGGGTCTGTAGGCAGTATACATATTACATAGTGTGTGCTACTCCTGTGCATTGCTTTCGAGCATCATCACCAGAGGCTTTTTAAGACTCTGCAGCCATGGAATTAGCTGTGGTATTGCCAGCCAGCTGTGTATCCTCCACGGACTTTGGAACAAGCTATAAAAGTAAAAAGAAAAACATACTTTGCCAGCTCCTCACAAAACAGAGCCAGCACTTTAAAACCAAGTGGGTCCTTTTCCGCCCAGCAAACCTTGAGGTCGGCCTCCCAGGTCACCACTCGGGATTACGTCAGGGACCAACTGGTTGGGTTCAGGCGGGCTGGGGTTGGTCTGGCAGGCTGCGTGAAGCGAACAAAAGCCAGACCAAGACAAAAAGTTGAGGGAGCGGGATAGGAGGAAATGAAGACGACTGTTCCAAGGCTTTTAAATTACGATGCCCATGTTGTTGCAATACTATTGGAAAACTGAATTAATTGCTCCCTTCCTTAGCCCCCTCCTGCTGTGGCTATATTTCTTTCAGCGAAGGGCCTGAGTCAGTAAAGATGCATCCAATTTCCATGCTGTCCAAATGTTTGTAATCACTGCAGAAGCCAGACAGAGATTGAGTTTTCATGATAAACAAGGCTGTTCATTAGGTGTCTCTTGGCCTTCAAAGTTGTTGAGACAACAGAACTACTGGGAGAAGGTCACAAATTTACCCTAAATAGGGGTGATTTCCACAAAATCCTGCTCACCTATTTTCTGAAAAGCAGAGGACCTTAAAGAGTTTCTGTTCAGGAATCCAAAAGCTGAGGCACCTTGACTCTACAGTCACTATTGAAATAAAAGCAGACTATCTTCATTATGGTCTAGTTCACAGTTACGTTACTGGAAAGCCAAAGGTTCTCTAGGCACTGTAAAACCACATAATAAAAGTAGTGCACATTTTCTGCAGAAGCCAGGGGCTCTTTAACTTCACAATCCATAATACAATTTGCAAGGATGCAGCAACATGGGAACCCATTCTTTTAGGACACCACAGCAAAAATAACCTAAATTTTGCACAGTGTTTGAGCTTCACCTGACACAGGTTACCGCAATCTCACCGGCAGTGTTACAAGAAAACATTACTCATTACATATGAAATCTGTCACCCTTTCTTTAGTTGTTCTGCAGCCACTAAACACCCCATGAGTGCAATGACAGCCATGTAAGATAGCAAGTCCCCTGTACAGCACAAAGAACGTTAAAAGAAATTGAAATTGTAGAGCATGAGAAGTTGTGAATTTCATGGTGGATTCCGCTTCCCTTTGTTTGCCCTTCTTCTCCCCTCAAACACACAATGTGTCTGTTTAAAAGAGGGTTGTTTTCTGGTTTGCATTTTGCTTCCTCTTACTTTACTCATGTAATTTGTTGCAGACTTCAGGACAGTAACCTCTGTAGAACTTGCTAGTGGCCCACAGAGCTAGCATAAAATAAAAAGTTACAAGTCCACATAACCTTAATTTTATGGTTATAAGCTATATTTACTGCTATAAGTTTGAAAAGACTGCTAAGTGTTCAGTGTGGGAATGCAGGGAATTTCTCTTAAGTTAGTTTTATGGACAAATGTGTTGTTAAACTGTAGGAAAGGTTACGGTCCTTTCAAGTCCTCCCGAGCAGAATGCCTATTAGCTGTTTTTAGGGTATTTATAAAATACCCCAACCACTCCCTCAGTATCGCTCACTGAAATTCAAATTCAGGACCTGTGCTCTGTTCATGTCCCTTTGGTTTTAACACTGTTAACAAACCTAAGTGAGAACGCTATCAAAAATCAAGGAGGGAAAATTTGTTTTTTAACTTGTGCCCACCTGCACTTTAACTTGCAAGTGTTTCTGACTGCAGCATATAAATAAGGTGCAGCCCAGTGAGTGTACAATGTACTAAGCTAAGACTTCATCAAAAGGAGAGATGGGAATACTTTTAGTACTTCTGTCCTGATTTTACCTGGTGAGCTCAGGCAGGATACAACCTCCTGGGTGCCTCAGTTTCCCCACCTGTAAAACTACAATGATAGTACTGACTTACAAACATGCTGAATCCTCTTGTGATCTGCCAAAGAACAAATGCTAAACAAGAGAAAGTACTGTTGTTCCACACACCTCTCAGCCTCCCAATACTTCTCCTCTCAATGCCTCACTCTCCAAGGCTTGTGCCCACTCAGTTTGCTTGGTGGCCACGCAACAAGCTGGACTAAATGCTGCCTGCAGACAGAAACTTAATGGGTTGCCTTGCATTGTGTAGTTAACCTCATCATGTACAGTAAATCCACTGCCTCCAGAAAGTGGATTGGCACTGCTGTTACAGGACAGGACTAGGCAGGATGTGGGGATAGGGTCAGAGGGCTGCCATGTGTGGTAGCTACAGCACTGTCTGTCCCCTGGATGTGCTCCTGATGTGTAATGGAGGGATGAAGGGCGTCTGCAGGGCTTGGGGCAGGGATGGCAGGAAAGACAGAAACCTGGCACAGAAAGCGATGCACTGCCCATGGGTACTGGGGTACGCTGCAGCTTCTTGATTTGATACACAGCACACCTGTCTTTTTTAAAATCTCCTTTCTTATACACACTTTTAAAAATCAATTTTGTCATTCACGTCTACCACAGATGATGAAGTTCCTCTCTTCTCTTTGCTGCTCACATAATTTTTACTGTAATTCTGCATTTCATTTTTATAGGCAACAGTTCGTTAGTTTTTACAGGATGTTGAGAAGCCTTTGCAATTCAGCCTGCAGTGTCATTTAAAAAGGAAAATAAATTGTGTGATAGAGACGCTGAAGAACGAATGCTTTCTGGCATTAGTTTTCTCTTTCAGGCATTTTTAGAGTGCAATGAAAAATTCCTTTTATCTTCCAGCTACAGAGTTCGCTAGCAGCATCTTTAGGTTTTAAATGAGTGATAATCTACTCTCCCAGTGGAGGTCAGTAAAATAAATTTTAGATGGGCCAAACAACCCCTTGAAGTTCAATTTACCTCCTGCCAGATTGTCCTAATAAACAGTAATGTCACCCTGCAATGCCCTCTGCTGGGAGAAGCAACTTGGAGCAGGGAGGAGAGCTACCAGTTCGTGCTCGAGCAAGGAACAGACACTTACAATGAGATGGACTGGATTTTCACCTTCTGTGACCCTGTTGGAATTAGGGGGGTGCTAGCTTTTAATTTTCACTTTGCCTTTAATCAATCCCCGTTTCGAAAACTGCATTGCTATTAACTACACTGGAAATAAACCTGTTTATTTCAAGTCCAAATGAAAACCTCATTACTGACTTACAGACATGAAGATCTCCCTTTAGCATTTATTGAGCTCCTAGAGAGAGGTTTTATAAGGAAACTTTCAGCTGCAAGAAACATTGTTCCTCTTGACATTCTTCTAAGTCATTTTAACTGTAAAACCCTGTACACGCAAATAGCGTTCATGTTATACAGATGTAATTCTGCCTAAACATATATTTTCACTGCACAGGATTCTTGCAGCGAGAAAAGGAAGCCAGGCAAATGCCATGCAGTAAAACAAAGGAGTATATTTGGAACACCAACCCTGTCAACTGAGATGCAGCATCCTGGGCCCTGAGGAATTAGAACTGAATCAGCCCTGCTGAGGAGTGGGACACTAGTGCTTAGTTCACACAAGCAACAATCTTCCCCCTCACACTCATACTCGCGCCATGACCCCATGGGTTATGAGCTAGTTATTCCCAGCTCACAGCTCATCCAGCAAATAATCCCTGAAAAATATTTTCCAGCTTGGCAGGGGTGATGTACCACTATGGTTGCTTTGGTGTCAGCTCTTGTGTTCCTCAGCTAGGATGGCCTTGCGTGTTGTTTGTCTCTCACCGCAGCTGTGCAAAGGGCAGCACATAGGAAGGATTTTTCCACAATAGCCCCCAGTCCTCTCTGCTCCTTACTACTTATGCTCCACAGTTTAGGTCCTTCCTGGCAGTATATTTACACTAATTATTACTTCCATCTTAAATGGAAACATATTTTCCTTGTGATGAGATGTTTCCTCTGCTTTAACCTGCTCTATCACCATCTGCCTCCCTCTGCCCTGCTTTACAGGGGCAGACACCCTGGATGCCAGAGAACACAGGTGCAGTAAAGCCACACAGTGCCTGGAAACACCATTTTTATTTGAAGTTACACATAATTATCATTGGTTTGGAAGTGTGACCTCCTTGATACACAGCCTTACAAGCTAACAGGTTTTTTCCACAAACGACTTTCCAATGTTTGTTATGCGCTCATGGAGATCAAAATGTCATGGTTATACGCAGTTTTCAGGACTAAGCCAGCCTTAAAAGCCCCCCAGACAAGTATTCTTTTGCTTTATACACTGTCCTGAAAACCTTCTGCTTCCCTTGGAGAGCACCACGATGGCACACTGGCTTGAAAATGAGCATGTGTGGCTAGAAGCATCCTGAAGTATGTTTAGGCCTGACAGCAAGGGCTGTCACTCAAGAATCTCTGCTTTTGCAAGAGAACTGTAGCCCAGGGATCAGGTGGTAGGTGCTCACATACCCTAACCCTGATATGATTAATTTGAGGGAAGATTGGAAGTAAGTGAAAGTTGTTCCAGACCTGATGCCAGGCTGGTCCCCCATGGGTGAGGCAGCTGTGCCAGAAAACCAAACTGAAAATCCGCCCTCTGAGCTGGCACCTTTGATGGAAAGATCAGCAGTAAAGTCCAAGACTGAACTGGCCTCCAGATTAAACTGTCCTCTGATCAAAGGCAATCTCTCCACATCACAAATGAATAACATTATATGAGGAATCTTGCACATGCTGCTATTTTTGCTGCCAAGCAGTCTTTCAAGTTGTCTCCCAATCTGGTGTCTTTACACAGAATAATTTCATCCAGAGAAATTCTTTCTAGTGGTTAAATTATGGCCAAGAATCTACATCCAGCCCAAATTTGCTCATGTTGATGCACTGTAGCACTACTGGATAATAAGCGTAGTGTCACTCAAAATGATATTATATTGGAATGAGACCAGGAACAGGATTAGAGCAATATCCTGTGACTGGGATCAAGGAGTTGGACTGGTTCTACATTTGCTGGAGGCAGCAGAACACTTGGTGAAAGGCAATCACTGCGTTACCTCCACCCTAGCTGCTAGGGCAAGAGATGGGAAGGCAGAAAGGGCTGCAACATGCCATCACCACATCAAAAAGAACAGTGCCTCCCTGCAATCATTTCCCTCCTGCCTGGCAGCAGGTAGCACTAGGAAATGACAGCTGTGGTATTCCCTGGCTCCACTGACCTCTATCATCACCCAAGGCCTGGAGAGTTCATCATCCAGAGAAGACAGCTGAGGAAAGCTCTACTCAACCGCAATTAAGGTTCTTCTTGGTTTCCAGAGAAAACAGAAGAGGCAAATTAACATCCTGCCCTAGGAAGTTTTGTCCTCATCACTGTGGTGGCAAAATCCACTTTTATCAGCACTGCTGAGAAGGCTTGCAGTAGCTTAAGGATTAGAGAACATGATGGCTTCCACCCAGGACAGCCTTCCAGCTTTCTGTCCTCTCTTCCTGAGGATACACTGAGAAATTATCCTCCCCAAGAAAAAGAAAAAAAAAACCATCGTCATCACAGGGGTCATTCTGTACTTTTCCAGCCCTCAGCAGTCAGTAACCCTTCTGTCTGCACCAATGTAACCACCAAGTAGTCAGTGGGAGACATGATTTGCACAAGCAAATTCACTCGTTTCCTAAAATAAGACAAAATTCAGGGCGTGACCTCAACTCCTTTCTCCTGGCCACAGTTTAGCTGAAGGCCCACTATGTCAGATTCACCCCAGTGTGATTCCAAGGACTGGTCTGGAATCAATTTGACCCAGTAAGTCTCTTTGATTGCATCAGGCCTTTCAGAAGTTTTGAACAACAAGGATCTAACCAGCAGGCAGCAATCTGTGCAAAAACAATCTCTGCAATTTAAGGATTTTTAAAGGTTTGTGCTTTTTTTTCCTTTTTTTTCTTTCTGGTTTCAAATGCTTTCCAACTGAACAAATCCTGCAGCGGGTTCATGGAAGAAGGCCCTGAGGCACCCCTGACTTTGGCACCATTATCCCATAGTCACTTCATACATTTCTGGCACCTTGCAACAGACACATTGACAGCCACAGGATTGATAGAAAGGGAAAGAAGCTGTTTTGCAGTCAAAAGAGAATGTACTCAGATTTCTAAGGCCATTTGAAAGAATGCCAGAATGATACTGGATTTCGGCGTTCTTAAGCTCCTTTAAGATGATGCAGCAGCAAGTGGTCTTTTCCACATGTGATGATGTATTTCAGGACAAGAGTTTCTTCAAGATTTTCCAAGCCTGTGGGCTCCTGATCCTTTTTCAAATTACAGAGATGATAGCATACCAGGGGGAGTTGTGATTAGTTTAAACTCTCCACAGCTGCAAGAGATGAATGTAAGAATTCCACCCAAAAATCCACTTCTTCTGGATTGAATTTACCTACAGGACACCGAGTCCTGAGCAAGGGACCACTTAAAAGTGCTGGAGCAGCATCAACACTATTTAGTTTCTTCCATCACATCAACCCAGGGAAGGCTCACAACTGTTCCGCCTAACACATCTCCCCCAGCAGCACTGCCATGATACGGGCTGGGGTATTAACAGAGCCCCAAGATGCATGGGGAGGAAAATGGAACGATTAAATAAAAGCTTAAGTACAAGGGAATTCAAATAGGGCTTGCAACTCATTACTTGGAATACCAGGAGAATTGTAAAACACCTTGTAACCAAGAGGCTTTACTTGGAGCTGTTAAACACTGCAGCCCCCACTTCATCATGGGCTGACGAACTTTGACTGGTCTTGGCAACGGGGGGGAGAGTGCAAGCTCTGAGCTTTCTGTCCCAGCTGACCTAAGGAGATGGCAATGCTTTGTTTTGCTTAAGAGGACCTCTCATTCCCTCTAAATTGGTTCCTTGGGTTTCTAATCAAATATAATCATTCATCACAGTGTTTTCCAAGATTCACAGTGATGTCACAGTGATGTCACAGATTTCTCTTCTCTTTTTCCTAGAGAAGCTGTGGCTGCCCCATCCCTGGCAGTGTTCAAGGCCAGGTTGGACTGGGCTTGGATCAACCTGCTCTAGGGGAAGGTGTCCCTGCCCATGGCAGGGGCTTGGGGCTGGATGAGCTTTACGGTCCCTTCCAACCCAAACCATCCTGTGCTTCTGCGATTCTGTGTATGGCGTTCAGCTCCATCACTTGTCTCAAAGTGTCACCATTGGCAATGCTGGCGCTGCACCCACCTTAAGACATTTGAGTTCTGTTTGTCTCTGAAGACAGAGGCCGGAGCACACATTGGAAGACCAGTGACCGACACCTCCCACGTTTGTCTGGATTTAGTAACACGGCACCAGGTGACACCATGTTTTATGGGTGTTTTCTCAAAAACACTAAACAAAGAGCAAAACAAAGACGCTGAAGTTGTCTCTGCCCAGGAAAGGGAGGCTGCGGTACTACTGCACGAAGCCCTGGAGCCTCACCGCCAAGCAGGAGGCAGCACAGGGACATGGCCGCTTCCCTCAGCGACTAGGCTGGAACCGCCCCCTCCCCCCCAGTGGCAGGGGCGTTGGAACCAGATGATCTTCAGGTCCTTTCTAACCCAAACCGTTGTATGGTTCTCCCACGGGACTCAGCAAAGTGTAGCTGTTTCTTTGTGCTCTGAACAGACCGATATACAGCACTTCATCCAGCAACCGGTCCACCCCCAACTACGAGACATG
>NW_009917838.1:1933-80951 GCF_000696875.1 Nestor notabilis | reverse complement strand
GACTGCTGTAGCTGAACCCAGGACAAATATTTATTAAGAAACTATAGTTGGGGTGGTGCTTTCCTTTCTTCACTTACTTTTCCTCCTTCATTTCCTGACATCCAAGAAAATGACTCAGTGGCTGGCTGAATCACCAGAGAACTTAATCATTCTAAATATACAGTTTTAGTCTGTGACAATATCCAGATGTTTGAATTTTTCTTACTCATGATGTGGCACATCTGTTTTGCAGGTAATACTGGCTGCCACGATGTTTGTGCAGACCCAGAATCTCTAATTGTTCTCTGAACATGCCTAGTAGGTCAAGCTGTTCAAAACGATTAGGCAGAGGAATGCATCATTTTTCTAGATTGTTCTCAGGCATATTTGGGAAATAGGTGCCAAGATGCTGTCAAGTTTGAAGTGTTTCTCAGTAGGTGTAAAGACAGCCTTTCAGAGACTGTGGAACTCAGGCAAAAATTAAGACATGCAGAAATTAGGTGCTGCCTGGCTAGGCTTGTTTGAAACTAAATTACACATTATGCCCGGATTAGGCAGCCATGGATACATGCAAACCGCAAAAATAAAGTGGCAATGCTTTAACTAGGTTTAAATAAGCTAGATAGGACATTACACTTAGCATAGCCATCGTAGCACATTATTTTACTCTACTTTTGCACAAATGTGTGAGTCCTGCTTTAAATTGTCTCTTTTGAACAAAGAAATTCCAACTTGTATCTGCTATTCTTCAACTTACAGGTCTAATGTATTTTACGAAAGAATATTACTATGAAGAATATGAGAGAGCGTATGTCCACTTTACTATATGACCAAAGAAGGGAAGGATGCAGCAGAATAGAATGATCAAAGATTGTTTGCAGCATAGAAGAAGAAGAAAGTGAGAGCCAACAAAGCAGTCTGCTGAGTAGCCCATCAACATGTCTTACCTGCTGCTAGCCGCAAAGCATTCTTTTCCTCATTTACAATACTTTGATGTTTGGATATTATGTTTAGCGTAACAGTGACCTAAACAGAAGTGCTACATAAGAATTAACAGAGGTATTCAGAGTATTATTTTCATTGTATTTAAAAATAAAAACAGTTGCAGAAATTTCAGATAATTTGTCCTTTTGAATAGTATTGGAATCAGCTTGGGAAGTTCAGGAAATGTAAGATCAGCCAAAACTTAATCTATATACAATTTTGTTCATGTTGCATGTAAGAATGTCAAGAAATAAAAGGAGATAATATGATATGCAGAAAAGCATGAACCCAATACTTAGCAGATTTCTTAGTAAGTACCATTCATGAATAGCTGCAGAAATTTTAATAGTGACTGTACCTGTGATGAGTTAACTCATATATGAAACTGGTTTTGTAAGGGAAATTATATGCATGTCATTGCATTTTGTCACATGTCTAACTTCAGGATAGAGAAGTTTTCTTTTTCCGGTAAAGACACTGGTTCTTACTATAGGTTTTTTAAATCAGGAATATTTCTGCTTATTCTCGAAGGATAGTTTTATTTCAGATGAGTGCTTTCTACTTGTGGCATTCATAAGAGGTATTAGGATAAATAACCTAAACAGGGCCTGCAATAAATCTGGAGAAGAGCTTTGTACAAGGGCATGTAGTGACAGGACAAGAGGGAATGGCTTTAAACTGAAAGAGGGGAGATTCAAACAGACATCAGGAAAAAATTCTTCACTATGAGGATGATGATTTACAGGCACAGGTTGCCCAGGGAAGTTGTGGATGCCCCATCCCTGGCAGTGCTCAAGGCCAGGTTGGACAGGGCTTTGAGCAACCTGGTCTAGTGGAAGGTGTCCCTGCCATGGCAGGGTGGTTGGACCTAGGTGATATTCAAGGGCCTTTCCAACCCAAACCATTCTATAATTCTATGATATGGAGCTCTAAAGAAGTAAATGGTGTATGTAGAATATTAAATGGCAATTAACAATAGGGTAATGGGATCATTTGTATCGTGAATGCAGGGTTTTTTTCAGACTAGATATCTGATCTATTTGAAACTTTCTGATGAGAGACACCCAGTACAAATAATTGTATTTATTCACCATACCTCTAGAAAGGTTAAATTTGTCAGTTGTTTTCTGAATCCAAAGCATGGACATGATGTACCATTTCCTGTACCCCCACAGAGTAATTGAAGTGCTGCTTCAGGATCCAGACAACTGGGAGTGTGTGACCAGGTGTTGGAGAATTTGGGAACTCCAAGTGCTTGATAACATGAGTATGATTCAGAACAGGTCTGACAGCTTTATGAACTATGATCATAGTGAGAGAATATTTGGATAGCATCTCCCTCTCTGCTCCCCTGTTGTCTCCCAAATGATTGCAGAGACCCAGCCTATATACCATTTCAGAAAAAGGAAACCAGTGAGGAAAAGCAATCATCTAAATCTTAACAGAACAAAGTCCTTACAAAACGATCCCTCACCCAAAAAGCACTAAGACATGGGGGTCACCAGTAATATCTAGAAATCTCTTTCTCACACTCCTTTTTAGTTATATACAGAATACTTAATAAATAGCAGCACCAAGTGCATATTCCACCTTCAGAAAGCAAAGCTAACCCTACCCTTGATTTCACTGTGATCTTCTAGAACCCTGTATAGACAGAAGCAGATAAAGAGAGGAGAGAGAAAAAAGGCTACTAGAATTCCTTGTGATTTCAACCAAAAAGCTAGCTCCAGAGCTCCTTATGTGTGGTACTTTTCATTGCTTTTGACCAGCCTAACCCATTTTACATCATCTTTACATCTCTGTTCCCTTCCCCTCCAACCCTTTGCCCCAGCTCCCTTGGATAGCATGATCAATATTCTCTTTGCAGAAACAGTACTCCAGAAATGTCAGCATAATGCAGTATGTTGCTACACTACAGACCACTACCTGTGCCTTATTAGTGAAAATCCCTATGTTTTTGAGATTATAATTTAGGGACAATATACAAAATTATAATTCTTGTAACATCAGAACTTTCTCAAACGAGAACTAGGAAGAATACACTTACACACTTTACTGTGAGGCAGGGGATTAACTAGACCTCTAACGTAATTTCCAGATCTATTTTCCATTATTTATTGCCTTTCCTCACTTCACTTCCCCCAGGGAACAGCTTGCTTTTCCCCAGGACACATAAATTAAATGCATCAGACTCCCGCAGCACAAATAGGTCAGCTGCAACACATGAAACATAATCACGTTCACCAAGCCACCTCTTCAGGGAGACATGAGTGGTAAACAGTATTCAAAAGCATAAAAACCTGGCTGTAAGTGGCAGGGCATGTCAAGCATCCAAGGTTATAGCTTGAAGGAAGCTATTTTTTGCTATTTATTGTTGGTGAATCTGCCATTTTGTTGAATGTGTTTCTTCCCTAAAACTGCACATTATTTTCTGCTAGAGATTATTGTGGCCATTTGATGTTAACTATGAATGACAGCTTTAGCAAGGAACAAAGATTAAAATATAGTAATGCACAAGGACTAAAATGTGTAAATATGCATAACAATTCCCTACAGACACCCTGGTTATATATTAGCAGACTCTACCTATGGGAGATACACTGTATGTTGTTCTGGGTTTTTTTTTCCAACTTATTGCCTCCACCCTCCAGTAAAATATATTCCTGGAAAACAAAATCCATGGCTCACAGTACTGAATGAAAATTATATAGATGACCTACTGAGATGCTTTTCCCTTCAGTTCAGTCTTCCCAATTTCAGAACACACTTTAGCTGTAGTCACATTCGTAATAATTCAAATATATGTGCTCACACAAATTTTATACTCAGTAAGAAAGACATGGTGAAACTAATCAGATCATTAACACACTCACTATCATCTTCCCTCCAACACCTAGGAATTCTCAGTAAAACGAAGTCCCAGCCCTATATTCTTTTTCAGCACTCAATGCCTTGAGTCCTCAAACTGCAGCATAAGGGAAAGCTTCTTCAACTACTAGCTCTCTGAAGCCGTACCAATCGCTGTTGCAGCTATAATGATTTGGAAAATGGGACTACCGGAAAACCCACATTGCTGGATCTTTTATTTTAAAGAAAATAAGGCAAAGAAACAAAAATACAGGAAAATATTAACAAAATAAAAACTGTTGCATAAAGTTGTGTAGTCCTAAAAAGCTAGAAAAAAGAATGTACATGTGCTTGAGAAATTTTAGCACATTTCTCGTGTATAGTTACAGTGCTAAAGCTCTGAATTATATATTCACAACTATTCTTACAAACCTACCCTCTCACAAGGATATTAACTCATTCAGTGCCCAAACAACCAGAAATCTGCTATTTTTCCCCATTCTAGAAACTTATTTTAGAGTTTAAACAGATTTATTTTTTTTTATATATCTGACCTCTGGATCTGGAAAGGGAAAAGCTTCTAACGAGCACTATTATAACTTGTGGTCTGCTCATGGAAAAAAAAAAATAAGTGGTGAAATACTAATAAAATTATAATGTGACTTTAGCTTGAAGGCAGTATTCTTCCAGTATTTGTATTATGTGCCTCAGTATATACTACATATTATATAGTATGTATTATATGCTCAGTAAAGTTTTTTTGCTTGCACGTTAACATTAAGCATTTTCACTGCTGCAGTATACTGCCTTTCACAGGATGGTAAACATCACACAGATGTGCAGTAGTTGTCTTCCCTTTTCCATGCAGCACCAATAAGGACAGAGGTCCAAAATATAAAAAGGATTTTCTTCCTTCTTTCACTCAACTTAGTCTCTTTTTTTCTGTCACTTACTTTCCCAACATAATTGTGCTGTTACTGAAATTCACTGCAACTTCTGACATGTTTACCATCAAAATATCACTAACTAAATATGGGTCAGCCCTAAATTCATGTCTTAATGATTCTTTAGAAATCTCAAAATTATAACATTCTAAACATGATTATTTACCTTCCTAAATCATTGGGGAAAGAAGTGAAGGAATGTTCCATGTGAATTAAAATAAATTCATTCTAAAATATAAATAAATTTTCACCTTATAGCAGCAGCAGCTTGAGCTCCTAAATGTTATTACCTGTGGCCAACAGCAACCCCGTAAAACTTACCCTGGAAAACTGCTATTTAAACAAGACGTGTTTCTGTTACTTCTTCATGAAAGTTTCGCTTGGTGGAGCTCTAGGTCAAACATCCTTACAGTTACCTTGAATACTTCATCATGCTAATTTTGGAGATTTGTTTTAATATCCTCAGTTCACCACATCTGCTGCTATAAAATGAGGTGCAGAAACTGCATTGGCTTTATTTTTTGTCACTTTATATTCATTGTTTAAGTAAAAGCATAATTGTCATGAATGATGAGAGGATTAAATAGAAAATCACGGAAGCTGTCAACCTAACAGGACTGCTGCTGCAGTTTAATGGCATATATAGACATATCAGATTTGTCATGGTTCACATTCTTCTTAGCTGTGCTTCTGCACTGATGGCTTATTAAATAATAATTCACAAAGTTCATAAAAATCCAGTACTTCAAGATATATTAAAATCATTGATCTACCTTAATTGTGCATAAAAGGTGACCTCATAGACTATAAATATAATACAGATACCAAATGCCACATGAAATTTTTAGTCAGCATATGCATACAAATCCATGACATACAGTGCTTTCTCAGTAAAGACTGAACGTCTTTTTAAATGTCTAAGCCCCCAATATAATAGTCATAAATTAAGCAATGGAAATGAGAGATACATCTTCATGGTGTTTGTTGGGTTGTTTGTTTTTCTCCTCCAAAATAAATGCTTGGTTTAATAACAACTTTCTAATAAAGTCCAGAAAGCTTCCTGTTTTAGGAATGCTACTGATTTTTTGGGGGTGGGGGCTATTTTATTTTCTTTTGTTTTGTTTCATGAAGAACACCTAGAACCTAAAAATGAAAAATAAAAAAGTCATTTATCATTCTGTATCTTTTTTTGTAATGGCTAACACAACTATGAAGTTCTTCTTTACTCAGCATTCCATTAAATATTGTATTATTCGAAAGTTTCTGTAGCAATAATGCAAGGGAAAATAATATAATCAGGGATATTCAGCTACAATTGAAATAAAAAATCTTCAAAACAAATGCTCCACTCCACAGGACAGAAGGCGGGAGGAATGAAGAACAGTATTGTACTATCCATAGTGTATGAATATCAGCAAATACTCACAACTGTTTGCTCACATTCTCTCCTGTAAATGTTGTCCTTTCATTAGTTGGTTCTTGAAATTTGGCTTCTTAAAACAATCTCCTTCCCTAAATTTTTGGGTCAGGCTATCAGGTAAATGCACTTGCTGGATCTTTTGTCTTTTCTTCTTTTGGTGTCTCTGAAAGATGAGAGAAATCAAGATAGAACAAAAATCACTTTGCTTTATAAATTAGTAATTTTGCTGCTGTGTAAAATTGAGTCCTTGCTGAGTCCTTCTAACTGTTACATAGTGTGCTCCTGCCACATGAAGCATTAGGAAGGAGAAAAAAAAGGTAAGTTATTACTGTATTCCTGCAATATGACCTTTTTGCAAAGCAATAAGAATCTCTCTACCATGCAAAAATCAGTTCTTTTTAATGTGTCCTCCCAGCTTTGCTTTCCTGTGCAAGAATGCATTGTACTCAAGGACATGAACGTCCATATGTGGATGGGCATAGGAGGAAAAGGGTGAAAGAATCAAGTTTCCACCATCTCTATTATCTGCCATGTGTGGAGATATTTCTAAGCCAGTAAAACTTTGCTAGTGCTGGCAGAATAACTGAAAACTCTAATGAGATAACTTACCAGTGACAAAGGTGATTAGCACTTCACTGAACCAAGTGAAAGAGTAAAGAACAAGTAGATTTTTTTTGCTAGCTAAGCATGGCAGCATCCATCCACAGTTTCAGATGAAACGATGTAAACAAGACGTTGCTGAATGCTATTGGAGAAAAGAACAGGATTGTCAGCACAATATTTCTGCAGTACTGTGTGCCACTGAGAGAAAAATGCCAGGATAAAGATGAGAAACATGATCAAGGTCTGAATAAACAATAAGTGATGAAGTTTTAAGTACTTCATACCTTAATACTTCATTTTCTTTTCTTAAATCAGATGTGGGAGGGGAGAACAACAACAACAACAATATGGCAGAAAAAAAACCCCAACAGCCAAATCAGAATTCTTTTCTGCATTTGACTTTTTACCACCATTATAGAAGTTTGCACGGACAGTGATTTGCAGCTACCTGTCCAATAGCACTGTACTTCTCGGGCAAAATAAAACACAGATGAAACATCAGATCTGTGTTCTGAGGTGAAATTCTCTGTGATTTGCTCCCTGTAACCACTGGCCAGACAGACAGACTGAATGGTACCAGGATTAATGAAAATCTGTATGACACACAAAGACAAACACTTTCCTAACTCATAATTTGAAGATTTGAACTTTCATATGACTAACAGCAAATATGTGTATTTGGTATGGAGAAACAAAAATATAATCAGAACTATTAAAACAGACCATTGGTCCATTGCCTAAATATAAAATTAGAAGTCTAGGTCAATGTACCTCCTCCCCCCCCTCAAGTCTTGTGTTACAAAACATAGATTAGCATTCTGCTAACATTTGCCTGACCCAAAGGACAATGACGGCAATTATTTGGATGCAGGAGGGAATTGCTAATTGCTTGTGACTGATACACTGATTTTTGGATGGACTACAGACAACTTCAAAATGAATCAGATTGAAAGAAAAATCTGTTTCAGTAGCAAGGGTATAAGTTTTCCAATCAGCTTTTTAACTAAATGGCAAATTACGTAGTAAGAGGGTATAAGAGCACCCGTTTTAAACCTCTGACTCTGTAATCCTTTCTACTACAGGTCAAGAACTATGTACATCATAAGGCAATAGGGTTAGTCGCACTTTCTTCCATACAGATTTATCTTAAACTACCCTCTTTATTCAGATACCCTTTCAAATCTGTATATTACATTTCCAACATAGAAACTGCTACAAAGAAATAACGGTCTGAGGATTGTTTATAGTTTTTCAGTCCACAAAACCCCAAACCAAAAAACAAAGCAACTGTAAGAGGTAATCTAGTTAACATACTATGATTCATGGCAGTTAGACATTTGTCCTTCCTAAAGGACAGGTCAAAATCAACACGAGGTTTAGCAAACTACATGTTTCATTTCTGCTCAAATAGTCTACTATTTTCAGTCACAGAACAGTTGAGGTCCAAAGGGAGTTCTGGAGGTCATCCAGTCCAATCCCTCTGCTCACAGCAAGGTCACCTACAGCAGGATTCTGCAGGCCATGTCCAGCTGGGTTTTGAGTATTTCTAAGAATAGAAACTCCATAACCTTTCTGTGCAACCTATTCCAGTTTTCAGTCACTCTCATGGTAAAGAGGTGGGGGTTTCTTATTTTTAAGTGGGATTTCCTTTGTCTGTATGTTTGCCCATTGCCTCTCATGCAGTCACTGGATGCTACTGAGAAGAGTTCGGCTTCATTTTCTTTCACACACTGATAAAATCTCTCCTGAGCCTTCTCTTCTCCAGTCTTAACAGACCCAGCTCTTTCAGCCTCCTCTTGTGACAGATGCTCTCCTGTAACAGTTCTGTAGAACATTTACTTCTCCACAGTACCAGGCAGTAATAGTCCAAGGACTAGACAACCCTCTTCAGCCTCTCTACCATGTTCTGGATCCAAAATCCAGCAAGCAGCAGTCTCCCAGGATAACAGGTCGGAATGGCAGATGGGGCCCTCTATCTCTGATTACAGGCTGCAATGCACTACCAACATCCTCTTCCTCGTGCTGCTGCAAGAATTAGGCTCAATGGGATGAGATGCTTTTCTAGACACAGCTCCCAGGGCCCCCATCTGCACTGGAGTGCTGAATCTCTTCTGGATTTATAAGTCTTCAGGTGGAGCACCTTCTGGTGTCAGAAGTCACACAATTCCAGCATTCACCATCACAGAAGTCTCCATTTCCCAACCTGATAAGCCCAGACTCTGCCCACACCTCCTTCAGCAGAGATGGGGAGTTCAGACTCCTCTTGTAGATCTGGTCAATCTTTTTTTCTGGTGATCTCTAATGCTGTGCAGGCTGCTGATCTCCTGCAGTAGCTCCTTCACTTGCTGACACAGATCTCATAACACCCAGCTTCTGCATGCAAGGAGCTGACTTCCACTACTCCAGTTTCTGTGCAAATTGCTACCTCTGTGGGTTGCTTCTGTTAGCCAACATGTCAGTACTTTAGAAGGAAATCTAGGGAAAAAACGAGACAGTAGGTAGCATGTATTTCCTTCAGTGGACCAAGACGACAGAAAAAATAAAGGGGGAAAAGAAAAAAAAAGATGGATTCCAGATGCAGATTAAGTCAGATTAAGACAACTAAATGTAGGTGTCTTCCTTAGATGATCCATAATGTTAAAGCTCCCATCATTGTTAGTGGAAATCTAGGGTTTGGCCCACTGTCCAGATGCTAGCTCCTGTCAGTTTTCTGTCCTTTCTAAACCTACCTGTATACCTCAGATACCCATGCACAGTATCAGAATACAGCAGGATAAACATAGGTACTGAATGGCCTGAAGGCAGCCGAAACATGCTCATGTCAGCATAGTTAAGGCAGTAAGGACAACAATTCAGTTCACACTAGGACAAGTATCAGGAAGTTAATTCTGTTGCCTAGACCGTCTTTCTCTGAAAACTGGTTTCTTAGAGTTAAAAGACAACAGTTGACTAAACTACAGTGGCCAAAATGTTATTACAAATCAAAACATAACTTTCAGAGAAAATTCAGATACTCATTAATCGAACAGGTTGGTTGGTTGGTTTGCTTGTTTGTTTTTCCCTCAGCTGCAGTGCGTGGCATAAATTTGCTTTTCACCTATTAGTCAAAACAGAATTTGTCATCCATAAGTTTCTTGTAGAGCGTAGGCATACAACATATAATGGCATTCCAAACCAGACACGAGTAATCAGTCTTCTTAGAAATATACAATATTTTGTTAAAGGTTAGGTTTGCATAGGTTCTGAACATGTGACTTGTACACCTCAAAACTTGTTCTTGCATGTTGCAAGCAGTCACATGAAATGCTGTGTTAATTTTCAGCAAATTCAGCCAAGAGTTGTACCTCTTAGCATTTACTGTTTCTTTTTCATTATCAAGCAGAGCAACTAAGTTCAGAGTTAATGTTAGTTATTTTATCACAGTGGACTTTTAAATCACCAAAATATTTTCCTATGCTATTTTCAATATATTAGGCAAAATAATTACAATGGGGAAATTTTTAAGAGGTGTTTGCTTTCCTTTTTCTTGCTAAATTTACATGAGAAGTTGTCTTACAGTTTGTAGGTTTTCATAACTTTATTCCTCATGTAGACTTAGGATATCAATACAGAAAATTTTCATTACTTTAAGAAATTAGAATTGCTTATAAATCTTACCTGTTTACATTGCTGAAAAATACAATGTTGTAAAATGTAAAGGTTTGTAAACAACCACTTTATATCTGTCTCTTTCTGACTAGGTTTTGTTTTCATTACTTTCTGCCACTTCACCTGCTTTTTCAATCTCAGAATTGTGGTATTTTTTCATTAGTTTTACTTTTTGCTTCAATACTTAAATTGTTTGCTATAATCAATTTTATTTTGATTCTGAATTGTGCAGATGATTTGTGAGGTAGAGCATTCTTGACAAATTAATGCAGCATTTTATACGGTTGGCTCTGAACATTTAGTGTATTTAGACTCTTACCTCAAGCCTTTCATCTAATATAGGCTTGAATTTACAAGTCGAGGTAGGTTAAAGAAAGACAAAAGAGGTTAGCTAATGGGCAGTACTGTCAGGCTATCCAAAAGGTAAGGAAGGTTTTAGAAATAAGCTGGACACACACTTCACAGATACTTTATCTTCAAGCACTTACTATGCAGAGGACTGAAATTTCAGAAGAATCTGTTTTAAAAACCAAAGTCAGCAACATCCTGTTTACAAAATTTCTAAGCTCTTTTAAAGTTTGTAGGGCTCTGAAAATTCCTGTCTCACATTCCACTAAGAGCTGCTTCTTTGAAGAACGTTTCCCACTGAACATATAAGAGAAGATCAGCCTACCAGTCACTAACCTTCTAACCAGCTATTGACTATGGGAGTCAATTTTGCTTCCTAATTTTCTTTCTCAAGAGTTATCATTAATTTAAGTATTTTTCATTCTAATATGTAAATTTCAAAAATGCATTATGTTGTTTTAATAATAATTTTTAAATTCCTTTGTATTGGGCCTGGCTGAGATGGAGTTAATTTTCCCCATAGTAGCCCTCATAGCGCTGTGGCTTGTACTGGTAGCTAAACGGTGTTGGTAACATATCAACGTTTCGGCTACCGCTGAGCAGTATCAAGGCAGTCTTTCCAACATTGCCTCCCCTCTAGGCTAAGGTTGGGCAAGATCTTGGGAGGGGAGATTTACAGGACAGCTGACCCAAACTGACCAAAGGGATATTCCATACCATCTGATGTCTAACCACCAATAAAAGCTAAGAGAAAGGAGGGGAACGGGATGCATCTGTTCTTTATGTTAGTCTTCCAGAGCAACTGTTATCGAAACCCTGCTTCCTAAAAAGCTTTTGCTTTATTAAATTAAACTTTATTTAATTTTTTATTAAATTAATTTTTTACAAAAAATAAATTTTTATTTTGTATTTTTTTATTTATTAAAAATGTATTTTTGTATTAAACTGTATTTTTGTTTATTAAACTGCCTCTTGACTCATGTTTTTTTTTCCGATCTTATTTTCTTTTCCCCTGTCCTGCTGAGGAAGGGAGTGACAGAGCAGCCTGGTGGGTACCTGGTGTCCAGCCCATGACATCCTTTCATTTTCACTTGCTACTGCAGTGTCATCTGTGTACCTCATTCCTATTGGACATACATAAGTAAGCGTATCAGTATTTAACTAGATATAGACAGTCCCATAGTAACTGAACTTTCCAGATGTTTACATATGTACATTGGTATTGCTAGGAAGTGGTGAACTTAGGTTCAGTGAAAGATTCAGTGATTTCCTTACGTTTTTGAAGGAGCATACGACATATACAAGAAAGGAGTATTTTTTTCTGATTTCTAGTTCAGTGTTTTGGCCATAAGCATATATAATCATGTGGTCTAACTATGCCTGGAGCTCAGACTACATGTATTTTAGCTATAACTGAGTTAGCTTTGCATGAACTGGTCTTAGGGAAGAAGTAGACTAGTTTGGCAGTTTCTCAGGTTATTGCAGCCTGATCTACTATTGTAACTGAAGAGTAGTTACTTTCTTTTCTTATTTACAAAAAACTCAGGTAACTTTACCGTTACTGTACTATAAAGTGCAGACATCCCTGAAAGGAATCAGATCACAAAGTTAGGAGAACATAGGTAGAAATCTAGTCTACAAACTAAACCTTAACCTTATAAACACTGTTGTACTATGTCTATTTCCTTTCCTTCATAGTTAGGGTAGGAAAAGAAAGCATAGCGTTTTCCTCAAGTCTTCCCCATGCTATGCCTTCATACTGTTCTCTTACTTACTGCAGCCTGAACTGCCTGTACCTCTTCTGGAGGTTTTTCCACGGATGTTTGCTACAGACAGGCAAACATTTATGGACTAACCACTGATGTCTTATATTCTAAACATTTTTGGACACCAATTACTTGTTCTTGGCAATGCACAAACATTACACAATGGACAATAACCACAGTTACATAAATACTCAGAATAATTAGCACTAGGAGCGGCTATGAAAAAGAATGTATAAATTTCTGTCAACAAGGAATTGAATTTTCTGCCTTTAATGGTAAATTTCACGTCTTCTCCTCCAGTCTTATGTTTTCAAACTGTGAGTTACGATACCCAAGAGGGTCATCACAAGAGGACTCAAGGAAGATTACAAAGTGTCCATTCTATCTGGGTAGCATTAATTACCCAGCTGTTTCCAACAATTAAAGGCAGTTAGCTGTTCCCAGGCTAATGATACACTTGTAAACAATAATTAGAGCAGCTTCTTGAAGCACCTGAGCATCAGCCCTATGTTTTGAGGGGGAAAGGAAGAAGAGGTTTCACCTGAAGGATTTGTCCTCAAGAACAGAAGAACCTTAAAGGAACTTTCATTAGCAAAAATACATACGAAATGTTAACCTGCTGCTGTGAAAAGTAATAATAGTGAAGTTGCCTTTTTTTAAAACATATTTAAATTTGAAATTCTGGTCTCGCTTAGGTCACATAACTAAGTTAAAGCACTTTGTAACAGCAATTTCCTTTGTTCAAGCACATTAATGATCAGGACATAAAAGTCTTCTCTTTTTGTTTATCTTTTTAGAAAATATTTTATGTTAAGTTTATCCTAAAGTGTATTATAAAAAGCATGTCTTAACAGAAAACTAAGTCTGTTGCAGCTGTTTTTTAAAGTATTATTAAATGAGAGAAATATTTAGATATAATTTGATTTTCTATTTCATTTTTGTAATGCATTCTATTGCACAACTTATATGGTATTTACTACTTTCTACTATTTACTATTTTTCTATTATGAAAAAATCTGATATCCAATCTCCTCTTTCATGTTGGATCTTAAAGTGATATTAAGTTTCAATAACTATTAATTTTCCTTCCTGCCAGTTACTGCAACAGGCAATAAATATGAAATACAGCAGATTTGTTGAGTGGCATTTGTGTTATTCTGCTATCCTGAAAGCTCATATTCTCAAAACTTGTTAGGTATTAAGGCATCTGAAAACTGAATGGGCCTCTCTAGGTTCTCAGCATGCACAGGACCACAGTATTGAATTCAACACACCACAGGTCTAAATAGATGCTCTTTCACGATTTTCACCCAATAATTAAAAGAATGCTTAACACCGGCCAATAGCAGGTACAAGCAATTTCACTTAAAATTATGTTAATGCTGCACAGATTTTACACAATAAGATACCCATATTTGGTACCTAGGTTCAGTTTTCCCTTCAGTCTGTACTGCATCAACCATGTGCCCAACTACCTAACTGGAGGCATTCTCTATTCTCTTTCACTTACTTTGATTGAACTGTTGAATTGAAGATTCATTGATTTCTAGAACTATTAACATAATAAATAACTCTAGTCTGATGAGTGGTCCATTTACTATAGAAGCCAGAGTCCTAAAATTCTACTCCTTATCCTCTGTTTCTTTCAGTTTTTGAATGAGTATCTCAACTCTAGCAATATAAACGAAATCATTATGTACAAGGTACGGAGTACTACTATTTCTGGCAAAACAAACCAAGAAGCAAACAGAAACAAGCAAAACAAACAAACAAACAAACACCCTACCAACTTTAAAAAGAAAAAGAAAAAAATCTGGCATTTTAAAAACAGTTAAATAGTTCATTTAAATCCAGGAGAGGACTTGTGGCTGTAATCTCAATCTCTAACAGTGATCTGTCCCATGTCTGCAATTATTAAAACCCAAAGAAATTATAGACTATCTGCTACCTACTGGCTAGCTGAAGCACTCTCATTCTTAGCAAGCCTGCCATTAAAAAGCTGGTAAAGTGGTCTGATGAAAACATCAAATGACTCCAAAGACTGATTGCTAAATTCCATATAGATTCAGGAAAGACTCTTTTCCCTGAAGTTAAAGTGCTTCCACTGAAGCCACAAGACTCCTCACCTGTGTCCATTCTGGAAGCCTTCTGCAAGCTCTATGAATATTACAGTGCCATCTCCCTTGGCAGCTGTAGGTGAGATCCTGGGAAAACCTTGCACATTTACAAAGATCCTTTTAGGACTGTCTGCTATACCACATGCAGCTGCTGTGCTGGAAATTGTGTTAAAACAAAACCACACCGGATCAAATCCCCTATATTTATGTCCTCTGCCAATACCAACATTCTTTACAATAGGTACTAAGGTGAATATCATGGTGGCCAAGCCAAAACTGATGTGACAAATGATTTGAACTGAAGCCTTCCAGTCTACAGAGGAATTCTTTGTCCGACCCCTCAGTTGTCTGCTTTCCAAGTAAGAGACCTTGCTGTTCCATTCCTCCCTCCAAACTGAACACTCAGTTCCCTCACACCCCTCAGAAAAGCAGATGATCCTCTGAGTAACCCCACAGTGCATACCGACTGCATTACCTGGGAAGGTGTTACTATTGCTTTCATTTGGGGCACAATAAAGTCAATCACCCTTACCACAGAACAACATTCTTTCTACATGAAAAAGGAATCTAACCCTCCAGAAAAAAAGAAGACATAAAGAAGGCCAAGATATCAAATAGACTAGCTTAAGAGGACTGAATGGGGGCTGGTACTGAGTGTAGGGAGACCTGGCTTCTCTCTTATCAGTGTGCCACTGGCGGGGATGGGTACATCAATGCTAGAATCAGAAGGAAGTTTTCTTTCCAATAATTTACCTTCGGCTAATGTATGAACACATCTACTGGATGGTTATAATTCTGTACAGTGTGATGACTTCCACAACAATGGGCTGACATTTGATTTCTGTGTGAAATATTTGTTGCTGGGATTGACTGATGGTGGTCTGACTAACCATGGCACTGATCAGTGGTTGTCTTGAGATCATGTTATACAGATCTGCAAACTTTTTTATGAACTAAACATGGAATAGATGAAGCTGAAGGCAAATATTGAGAATAACAGGAATTCTAGTACCATGAAAATATTCTTCTTTCTCCCCATGAGAGTTTAAGATCAAGTTTTACATGGCTCCGTTTTAACAGACAGTGAGAATAGGTATGAACTCATACACATATCAGGAGATGAAAACAATGGCAGTTGTTTTAAACCAAAAAAGATTAACATATTTTGCTGAACTACTAAAGCCTCCAGTTTCAGAGCCTTGGAATTCAGTTTTCCCTAATGCGATGGTCAAGAGACCCATTTTGTGTGTGTCTCACAACAACTCACAAGATGGAAGGCACTGAGGGACGCTGAGCACCTGTCTGAGGTGAGCAGCCGGTTGTTGTTGAGGAGGCAGAGAAGGGATCGAGCTCCAGGAAGGCGGGGGATGGTTTCCTCTATCTCTGCCCTGAGGGCGCGAAGATTTAACTGCCCGGAGACACCAGCACGGACGCCGCGGCGCCTGTCAGGGCACAGCGTTAACTGGGTCTGGGGCACCGCACGCTTCTGGCGCCGCCGGGAACGTTCCATAACAGCTCACGACACAATGCAGGCTCGGAAATGAGTGGGAGCAGCCAAGGGAGCCTGACCATATAAAAATGCAAAACCGCCCCTCGACCGCGTGGTGCGCGACTCCTTAGAGGGGGCGGTGGCAGCGGCAGCGTCTGTGAAGGACTTCTCGGAGGGGTAAGTGCTTCAGAAGACCGCAAGTGAAAGGACTGCAACTCGCTGACTGCCAAGATGTCGGTGGATCCACGGGGTGGTGAGCTTGTTTCTTTCTGTTTTCTCTTTTCATTGTCTACCTAGGATTTCTTATAAAGATTTGCCAAGACTTTTTTTCCTCCTGGTACAGTTTTAGGAAAACTTAAAATGAAAGTTAGTCGTTGTTTTGTTTCTAATCTCTGGAGGGTCTGTAGTTTCTCTTGTGAACTGCGCAGTACTGCGCCTTCACCGGCGGGACGGGACGCCTGAAAACATAGACAAAATTAAGTTACCAAACAACAAAGGTTAGGTGGAAAACATTCCAAAGGGGTGGAAGATTTTATAGGGTCAAGTTTAGTTCCAGGGCTTGGAGGTATTTTTTCTCTGAAGGCTGGTGGAATCTCAAGGTGGTTCTGTCCTAGATTGCTGGAGGCTTGTACAGACAGAATTCGTGCTAATGGCAGGTAAAACAAAAACAGCTTTTCAGAGGAGTTTCATGTGAATTAAATAAAGAAAATGGCGGGTAGAAGACAGATTCTGAAGGAAAATACTTAATAAAGGAAGCAGTGTGTTTATTAATTTATTTTTACTGTAGTGCTCAGATCTGTGCATACAAAGGCCATTCCAGTGTTTAATCCTTTCACAATGCTAGCAACCCTAATATTGCCTCTGTCCATTCCCAGTGACGTAAAGTGTGCAAGCAATATCTGTCAATTTTATTAAAGAAAAGCTTTCAGCAACACGATACTTACTCCACACCTGTTCCTCAGGGAGGAAGAGTCTCTACTGATTTCATAGCATGTTAGCATTAATCTGTGGACAGGTTCTCTTTTTTCTTGCATAAGCAGCAGTAAGATTTCGGTTTGCCCTTAGGCTACCAAATGAGATGAAAATAAACCTGAATCAGATATTTAAAATGGGGAAGTAGAAGTGTAAAGTCAGAAAATATTAATGCCAATTTGTTCTGTGAAGCGTCATTCAGAAAAGAATCCCTCCAGATCCAGATTTTCTGTTATACTGCTTGCTAATACCCAAAATTGGTCTCAAAGCCAGTTACCAATTCTTGTAGCACTCTGCCTTAAATGAACTAGCGTGCTATGTTTTCGAGTGAAATACATAACAGTCAGATGCATATAGCAAGTGTATAAAAATCTGTTTGCACTTTGTGAGTCTAGCATATACACTCAAAGCCGTAAAAATAGGAACATAGAGTGGTTTTAAGCCACCTTCACACCCTTGCTGAGACCAGCTCTCAGCAGAGACACTGTCAGGGTAATAATTTTAAGAATTTGTTGTAAAAAGCCGTTATTTTATAGCTCTGATCATTTGTATTTATCTAGTTCTGATATAATGATGAAGGGTTTTTGTGACAATGCTCCTTTTCTCCGCACCCCGCACCCCCCCACCCCCCCTCCCCGGCATATTTTGCTGTACAGGAAAGAAGAGGTAATGCTAGGCCTATGATCTTTGAGGTTTTTACAATCAAAGGGAACATCCACCGGCTTAACTAGATCAGGGTCATTAGATCAAAATTACATACTTGTGTCATGTTAGTCTGTTATTGCAAAAGTTGGGCTGAGAAACTTTCTACACAATGTATTCTATGAACTCACAATCTCAGTTACCTAATGAAAACTTTCTTGATGCATTTAGAGGCACACAACCTCTTAGAAATGAGGGAAGCTGCAGAAGTAAATACAATTTTGTAAATATGCATTTTTCTAGTTTTTGTTACTACTTGAGTTAGTGTCATGAGTCTTATACTAAAATCAGAACAGCTTAAGATTATGACAGTAAAACAGATGGAATTACTTTGACCCATCTGCTGCTTTTGAGCATCTATGTACAGCAGCAAAGGAAGACGAGACAGTACCTTTGCCTTCAGGAGAAGCAGACTGTATATCTAAAATAGTGACAGAAGTCAGCTAGGCTGTAGCTGCTTCTACTGCAACTCTTGTTCTCTTCCTGCTCCAAAGTTCCATAAAGTGAAGATTTGCTCAGAACTGGGGGGGTGAGTGTGATCCTTTGCTACAGTCTTGCTTAATAATCAAGTTCAGTGTCCTTAAATCCTCAAAACACGTAAGTGTTGAAAACCTGTCATAAATGGCCCCCAAGAGTCTTTGGTAAATGCAAAAATAACCTGCTAGGAGTAATTTTTGTATTTCCAAACTGTTCAAGTGAAAGTCAAAAAAGTCACATGAGGGGTTTTATTTGCTTGTTTGCTTTGGTAGTGGTTTTTGATGTCAGTGTACCTTGCTCTCTTGTTTCTGGATATGATGCCTCATCCTTGTTAGCATGCCACAGTTTCACATGGCTTTTTGTTGGGTATCGCTGGTGTTAGTTTGTAGAAAGGCTTATGTTCAGGTCTCTTGCTTTTCATCTGTTCAGTTAATCCATTATAGATAGAGAGCTGCATGGGATAAGCACACCTCCAGAAGCAAATGCGTCAGAGGGAGCTAGACATGCTGGAGAAAATGGAGTATCTCATTGTTGCTTATCCTCCTTCATCATAAAGAGGCAGCAGACAAGTGAGTAAAGCTGTGTCACCTGATAGTCAGATACTGTGGAGAGATACTAGTACCATAATGTGAGCTGGCTGAAGCTCTGCTTCATCCTTTCCCACTTTACATTCAAATGTCAGAACAGAGACAAACATACATGTTTGAACATATGGCAGTGAACTTCCCAGTGTACTTGTAAACTATTTTAGAAAGCCTTCATCTGCTTCCTTTGAACTTTATCATTGGTGATTTGGCTATTTTACCGCTTCTGTCATCTTTTTCCCCTTGTGTCTTCCATAGCATGCTTTCATTCCGTGTCTTTTGGGGAAGTGTATTGTGTTAAATAAGAGTTAGGCTGAAGAGTGCAGACTGAATTGTTCATGCTGCTTAAGTGGCTTTATTTTGAATCTGTCCAAGAATCCCTTTCTCAGAGAAACCTGATAAAAAGTGAGCTAGCCCTAAGCAGTGTGTGTATGAGCCTGTTGGTGTTACTTAATCTCAAAACAAGGAGTTAGGGCTTGGCTGTTTGTCTTAGAAATAAAACAGCTTATCTGCCACTTAGCTCCTTATCTGCAATCTCTCCTACACCGTTACGCGTGCTTCCCTTACAGACTATCCATCTTTATTTTTTGGGCTTGATTCTGCATGTTGACAATAAGGTAAAAGTCTCTATCACTTCAGTGATTAAATACAAAAATTGTGGTCTGTCCTTGAACTGCGGTTCCACTGGTACATTAAAAGATGGTGATTGATAATGTATTTGTTGGCCTGACTCCAGTTCTGAAAGATTACTGGGTAAGAACGGAAATGGCTGAATAGAGAGAAGATGACACAGACAGGCCTGAACAAAACATCTAACGAACTGACTCTAATATTCTTCCTGACAGTCCCAGATGAGGGAATAGAAATTTCAGTTTGAATGCCTACAAGAGTTAATGTAATTAATGCTCTAGTCACTGATGCTTGTAAGAGTTCATTACGTGGCAACAGGAGAATTTATTTATAAGAGACATGATCAAGAAAGCATCCTTCCTGAGTGCTTAGAAACTTAACCCTGACTATTTTATTATTGTTTGAAGGCCTTAAGAGTATTTGACTTCAGAAACATAAAAATGTTATAATTTCCCGTTTCATGTTCACAGTGAAAAATAACCATTTAGCAGAAATAGATTTTATTGATTTTGATGCATTTTAATGTTGACACTGGTTAAATAAATTCTTGAGGAATTTTGGTTAAAGGATATGAGAAATTCTTATAAAAAAGACCCTAAAACCACACAAAACCCCTCTCCCCAAACAAAAAAACATACAGGAAATACGTGGCTATATGTGCTATTGTGTTTGAATAAGTAAATACATATACTTGTTTATATAGTGGTATAATAAGCATACAAAATGAAGGCTTAGCAAAATTCTGACCTTAAATGAAAGACAGGCATTCAAGATTTCATTGTCTTTAATTATTGTGGATTGAATTCCAATAGCCATGCCTTCTAGCATGTCATTATTTACATTTAAATAGATTTCTTGTGTCATGGAAGCATGAGCAAACTTTCAGATAGCTTTGAAAAGAGGGGGTTTCCCCATGGTATTATTCTCCTAATACGTTAAACAACATAGTATCTGAAGGGTAAGTTCAAATTTATCTGAATAGTTCTATGCTGATCTCTAAATTGACAGAATATTCATTCTATTCCCTGCCTCTTTAAGATGTCACACTAAACAAAACACAAGGATTTAAAAGCAAATACAATAAATTTGAACTGTAAAGATTTTTATGTGGTAATTGGGTTCTTTTAGCATCTGTAGACGAAGAGCAAAATTCAGTTATTTTTTTAAGCATTCAGAGCAACAAGACATTTCTTGCAGTGACTAAACACAAAGATCAAAAATTGTGATATGCTTTACTAGGACATGCAAGAATTTTTTACTAGCTACATAAGTAAATTGGCTACTTTTGGGCTGTCCTGGAGAGTTCAGGGACTCTTGAATACTGGGCTTGTCTTTGGGGCAGGAAGATTCCTAGAAGCTTCAAAGCAAATGAGCAGATACTGGACATGCATACTTGTTTGCGTTTTTTTTTTTTTTTTTTCCTTTTTTTTTTTTTCTTCTCTAGCAGCACAGATGTTCTCCACTGGTGAAGCAGTCTGTATTGATAAAATGAAGTGCAGAAGACCTGCTCATGCACGCATGCACATTAAACTTGATGTGTGCGCATGGATGACTGCTTGAGTAGACCCACAAACTAAAAATCAATCCCACCAAATAGTATGTGTGGTGCACTCTAGATTATTTCTTTTGTGATTATGCAGCTGTTCAGTACCCCATGTAAGGGACATAGATGTTGATGTCATAGTCCTACTAGATGCCAGTTTCATTCCCAAAGCAGCTTGTTACATTATTTTGCCACTAAATTAAATTCTGCAGTTTGTCACAAGCAAGGACAGCAAAATGGAATTTAAATATGTGGCACAGCTCTAGTTTAAAATCTACGTTCACTAATACTTGAAAATTCTGGTTAACTGTCTGCTTTGCAGACACTGTTTTCTGGCTTAATTTACCTTTCAAATTTCTATAACAAGCATCTGAAATAATGAAAATTGATTCATCTTGTAACTTTAACCATTGAGGAAAATGATGTTTTTTCTATGGATAACTTTCTTTGTTTTGTAGTTTTCTCAGTAAGAGTAAATGGTAAAATCAGTGTTATTCCCAGTAGAACTAAGGAGATCGTTCTTGGAATCTCTTCCATATCAGTCACCTAAATCTGTTAGTGCATAACGTTTCTGGAAGTGGAGCACTCTTACAAACATGCAGTGAACTTTAGATTATTAATGAACTATCCGTTTCTGAAATCCTTTTGCTTAACATTAAAAAGTTGTAAGACAGACAGGTGTTCTAAAAATGAAATTATTTTTTTGTCAATTTGCTGTCCCTTTCCTTATAAAAACATTTCATAAAACTTCACACATCATGCCGTAAGGTACTATGTCCCAATTTTTTGATGCCACTACATACTTTTTCTTATATGCAACTGCATGTTGCAGTTTTTTTCAGCGTATTCACGAGCAAGATGGCTAGTTAGCAGTGCCTTTATCAGCCACTGGGACTGTGATTGATTAGTACATCATCTTGCCCCTAGGTTCAGGGTCACTTACCCCACCAAACTTATAGGACTGGTGGGCAAGGACAGCCAAGTCAAGCACAGTCTACAGCCACTGTAGTGTAATAGTGTGGCCAGAGTCTGGCAATTCCTACTACATCATCAGCAAATGTGTCATGATTAAGAAAAATGAAAATGCTTGGGCTACACCTTTAAAGAAAACTCAGAATTGTTATGGCCTAATGTAATCAGTTAACAGCTTGGATTTTAGGCTATATGATTTAATAATATTTTTTTCTACAATACTTTCAAATGCCATATCTAGTATAAAAATTTATTTATATTTCTAGCCATATATAAATATCATGTATATTCAGAGTTCTCCTTTGAAGGAGACATGAACCTGTGAGACCTCAATTTTGAGTTTCTAGCCACATTCCAATTTTATGGAAACTGATTACTATGCCAAAGGAGGAAGATAACGTACTTTAGTGCTCCATGAATACAGATTATGAACTTCCATTGTCATTGAAAGCTACATTGTGATAGGCATACAATACTATGCTTTCTGATCTTGCAACCACCAACCAATTGTAGCTGCTTTTGTTAAACTTATTTTTGTTTTACAAAAATAAAGTCTCTGAAAATATTTTCAATACTATATTTGATCCTTCTACTTAGTTATCCAGGTATTTCTACAACTATTTATTATTCACATGAGTTTAATCTTAAGTATTTACTGTAAATTAATGAATCATATGCAAGTGTTAAACTATTAGTTCTTGAATATGTCAGTGCTTTTCCTATTAATGTTGCAGTGTAAACACATTAAAAAGATTAATTCACGTGTAACAAAATAGTTATTTATGTATTAACATGCAGATCTTAAAACAAGAGGATGCCACTCAGTGTTATCTCACCCATGCACAGACCATCCCACTTTGTCATGTAGCGCTTTTGCTCTGCTAAACAATTCTGCATTTGTCAGATCACCTTCTGCTGTAAGCTGTTTGACTGCCAGCAGAGTGGAGGTTGTTGCTGCTGTTCAGATCAATTGAATAGCATTACTTTTGTGTATTATCTTGGAACAGGGGATAGACACAACGGTCTGCGTACTCCATTCCTAGTGACTTCTACAATATTGATAGTAAATCAGAAAGTCTGAATGCTCACTCTTCGTAGGGGAGTACTGAGCCAGTCTAAAAACTGCAGCATTCATGTTGTTTTAGTTAATGGTGAAGGAATACAAAGAACCATGCACACTGACAGCGTCAGGGTGGAGCTGAGAATAATCAGGAGGTTCAAATAGCTGGTATAAATGATTACACCCTGAACAAATGTTTCATAAGCTTCTTACTGTGCTACCTGATGTCAGCTGAGAGATTTATACTGTTCTGCAATACTGCCTAGACCCACTGCCACTGCTGAACATACTTCATGGAAGCTGTGAGGCAGTCTCCTTCGCCATCTCTGGTACATCGGAGGGTGGGAGGTAAAGCTGACCTTGCAAATCAGTTGTTGGGACTAGGAAGTGCAGCAGCCTCTTGCTGCTACAGTAACAGGGAAGTCCCCTCCAGGGAGTCCTCTTACATCTTAATGAGGAGGCACATACAAACTGCTTTTCTGAACCTGGCGAACATGTGAAAGTAAGGGCCCTTGTGTTCCCCATACCCCTTTGCTGACAAGATGCTTACAGTAATGCAAAATTAATCTAGCTTTCCTGATTAGCAGTCTTTATTGCATCACACTCTCTTTTGACAGCCTGTAAGCCAAGGCCTCAGAACTGGTGGCTTTGCCAACCTTTTTGTCATCGCTATCCTGCTGGTGGTTCTCTCTGTCTGATAATTGTGGTCTTTTAGCTTTGCAATGCCTCTAACTGCTCTTTCTGCAGAAGCTGTTATTTCTAAGAGCTGGTCTGGTGTGAGGTGTCCTGCCCATGGCCAGGGGGGTTGGAACTAGATGATTTTAAGGTTCTTTCCAACCTTAACTATTCTGTGATTCTGTGTCTGCTCTCTGTGTCCCAAAGCATGGATCTTGCTGGTTTTGCAGTAATTGTTCTCTAACATCCTATGCCTCTTCTTTGTACCGTTACCTTAAGAGTAAGGAAGTACAAGAGAGCACCAGCGTGGACCCCTCAGTGGTCTTCCAGGTCTTGAAAGATCCACCAAAGCTGTGGGCAGAGCCAGCTTCCCTCCATATCACTTGCCCTCTCTGTACAGCACTTGCCTCAAGTCCAGTTTGCAACTGATGGGACCATTTTTCTGTTTTCACGTGGTCTTTTTGGGGAACCTCTTAGGGTCTTTTACCTACTGTCTCCATGCATATGTTCATCTGACATTGTCATTCTGTTCTGGTTTCAGATTTTCAATGTTGCCTGTGTCTTGTACCACTGTGCAAAGCCTGAAATCTCACCCGGTAATACTCCATGTTTATTGTGTTGGGCTGGACCTGGATGCTTGGGACTCTGAGACCAGTTCACAGGTCTGGGATCTCCTTTGCACATGACAGGATTTGCATCAGGGACCCCTTGGCGGCCTCTCAGGAGTGGTCCATAGCCCATAGGCATGTTCAAAATTGTTCATGCCTTGCCTTTCCCTTTGGTGCCCTTCTACCCTCCTGAAGTCATCCACCAGTGTGTCAGTATATGTTACTCACTTGTAGAGTAGGGAATGCTAAACCAGACTAACTTTTGCTTAATTATTTTCAATTAACATTTAAAATGAAATAATTCATTCCATTAGCTGCTGTTAAAAATGTTCGATTCATTCTATACCTGTGCATTTATGGATGCATAACTACATGGATGCTTTTGTGGAATATTGAAGGTGAGATCTCTGTCACTTGTCTGGTAGAAGTTGTCCCAGTACTACAGAAGTGGGGTAGTTGGAAAACTGTGTGTATGTGTGTGTCTGTGTGTATATATATATATATGTATGTATGAATGACTAGGCTTTTATCCAGGAAAAGATTTGGAGTAATTCATTAGGAGACTGAGGCTGCTGAAGGCTGGGAGTAAGTCCAAGCACTTTCCTTTCCCAGTTAAATAAAGAGGCAAAATGAAGTGGTTCTCCCTTTTTTGTAATGTTTAGAAAACTCTTATGTATCAGAGGGAGGGTGGTGTGGTTTGGAGAACTTCTGAATTCAATCAAATGACCATGACAAGAATTCAGGCAGTATGTCTTTTATGTATGTACCCAAAGGAAAAAAAGCTATTCCTGGAAGAGCAATTTCAATTTAATCTTTTTCTAGAGCAGTACCTATAGATTAAATAGCCAGGTTTATCTGACTGTCCATATTCTCCAAGTTTAGCACTGTTTACATTAGAATGGTATTTTAAACTTGTGATCAAAACCATTCAATCCTTTCACTGAAAACTTCACCAGTACAGAAGGTTTGTCTGTTTAAAAGGACATAAACAGTTACACAGAGATGTTTAAACACTGGCTGTAGCACTTAAAATGGGAACACACCTGAACAGGGAAAGACTTCTAATATAGAATCATAGAATAGTTAGGGTTGGAAGGTACCTTAAAATCATCTAGTTCCAACCCCCGTGAAATCCACACAGCCAGAAGTTTAAATAGGACATGTATGCACATGTCTGCTTCTGTCCATGTAGATTACATGAAGTATGGTTTACGAGTGTTCTTCCCTGACTTTGGTGTGAAAACTGGTGGCAAATTAACTTACTGGTATTCTGGTAATTCTTCTGGAAATGGTATTTTCCTTCTACATTTTGTAACAGTACTTCTCATCAGTGCATGTGCATGTTTTTGACATCATGACCAGTTTGCTCTGAAAGTATAAATGCATAATTTAGTGACATCTGGTTGATGTACAAACAACATGGCAGGAATGGCCCAGCTTTGTGTACAATCAGAAAAAATATTTTCTGAAAGCTATATGCTATCAAGATGTGGTAACTCTTGGAGGAGAGATTCATCAGAAATTCTACCTAAATAGGACCTATGCTAGCTACAATGTGGTGGGATATCCATGAATAGTCACTACTATTGCTCTGTAGTGGGTAAATTCTGTTAATGTGGCTAGTAAAGTTCAGTTCACAGTGTGATTCATCACCTCCTAAAGCAGATTACTACATTTTTTCAGACTGTGACTTCAGAGCTAGACCTATCTTATCTACTGTGGCTAGTTTTGTCAACCAGCTCAAGTTAGATATGTGAAAAGAAACTAAATCGATCCTGTTTTTACTGAAGTGTTTTGTGAATATACAGCATCACAGACAGAATCTCTACGATTTAACAGACCTAACGTCACCTCTGGATGCAGTATGTTCTCTGTCTACATTTATTTGATATTTGAAGGCGAATTCTTTCAGTAGGAAAGTGAAAATGCCGGAAGATGTGTATTAAAAGAAGCTATACTGTGGATGCACCTGGCCTAAGTTAAATACCATGTCACATAAATTAGCTCTGTTGCAACAGGCTAGAATTTGCCAGAGAAACATTTTCTTCTAGTAAACAGTAACACTGCTTTGGGTAGTGTTTGCTGCCCCTTGTAATTTAAAACATTGGTGATTTTATTTGGTACTCTCTTTAAACAGATGGGTGCTATCAGATGAGACTGGTCTATTCATAATACCAGCTACAGCTCCTGAAGTCACAAACATATATTTATCTTATTGTACTGTTCACTGGTAGAACTCCTAGGGTCCAGCAACAGGTAGACTGACTGATGTCATTAGGTAGTGCATGATGATGGATGTGGTACAGCTGACTCTCTTTTGGGTTTTAACCACATTGAGTCTCCCTACTGTCTTAAAGTCAGGGAAATAAAGATGGTAAGAGTTAATATGAGGGTGACATAATTTGTAAGCAGCCATTGTAAAGATAGAGCTTCTGTACACTTTCAAGTAATATCACAACATTTTGTCCCTTCTAACCCGTGGAGAATTTTTCTTGAGCTATCCATTCTATGCCAAAGTCCTTAAGATGGTGATTTAAGAGGCTTTAAACTTAGCATGGACTTTCTCATTAGCTTAATGAGAAAGTGTATTTTGATCTCTGTTGAGAATCTTTGACTCCTGGCCATACCTGAGAAGACAAGGGATGTCAAGCTAAGATAATTGCCAAATAAGTAGTGCTCTTAATCTGCTTTGCTTCTTAGAGAGTCTTTTGACAGCTATCAGTAAAAAAACACTGAAATCAACGGAAATTCTGTTTGAGAAGTGTTGTATCAGATACTAAGTTTCAGACTACTTTGAGCGTTTTATTTATAAGCCAGCAAAAAGATCTGCCATTTTATCATGAGTACTAAAAAAACCCCCAGACAAATCTACAACACAAATAAAACCATATAAACAAAAGTCTGTACATATGATGCCCACAAAAAACCTAGTTGATTTTGGTAGAACTGTGCCATTTGTGTATGCAATTTGCATTAAATTTACCTGTCATCACCAGCTAGGTTCTCAGTCTATAGATAAAAGGTAATAAACCATTTTGTATGTTATAGTTTGTTTACAATCGGGGTAATTGGATAAAAGACTCAAACCACATTTAAATCAAAAAAGTACTCATACCAGTATTTGCAATGCTATTACAATGCAATACAGGATAACTTTAGAACTGTTTATGGGCTGTCTGAAAGGTGTAAATGTTGTACTTAGTTGCTTATAACTTAGTGTATGTTAGTATGAGCTACTGAGTGTGAAAAGTGAGTGGAAAGCAGGGAGAATAGATGTGATGTATGCATCCTTATAGGCAAGCTTTGTAGATCTTGACTAAAAGGATAAAATTACTGAAGGATAGGGATATTGATTCTTCATTAAGTGCATGCACAGCTTAAAGTAATTTTCAGATGAAATAAGCAGTGAATGAGCAATAAAGCTAGTCAAGGAGCAGCAGTTTGTTCAATTCATCCACTGCAAAAAAAGACAGGTGCAAAGGATCTGGCCTTCAAGGACATTGGAAGGATGTTTTTCAGGCTTTTACTTTAATCCAGCTCAAGAACAGAATTACAATATTTGTTACTACTATTACTATGATTATTAGTAACAAAGAAGTTCTATTGCTTTAATTTGTAATCAAAGTTATAATGAAACTGAGTCTTTTAACATCATTAGTTTTATCTTTTGATATTTCTGTATTTCTAAAAGCCTTAGTTATTAAATGTGAGATAAATTTAGAAGCTATGCTGCATATACATTGTGAAAATGTTTGAGAAGATGAAAGTAAGAAAGAGAGCACATGTGAAGGATAAAACCAGTATTTCCTTGCAAACCACCATGCTAATGCCAACTGTTGTCAACAGCTGATACCAAGAAGAAAATGAAGCTATGTGGGGTGTTTAGAGGATATTTGGGCTTTGTTAACAGAGGAGTTGTTGCCAGATAAATTTCAATAATATGTAACACCTTCTTTAATTAATCACTTGCACATGTACGGACACCAACATAAAATTCACAATTAAAGGTACCAGTATAGCATTCACCCCATGTGACTAAATTATACAGGGCTTCCTAATGTTTCATCACATTCTTGTAGCGACATATAGACACAAGTGAGTTAAACTTCCAAAGAATTAAGTAGTGAATTACAACTACCTTGGAGTAACAGTCTGTCTCAGTAGAATTCTGTACCTGCCAGTAGAGTCAGCTGTAGGTGGAATGCCATTATATAAATGTAAGCATTTAGCATTAGAATTTAGATGGGAGGTGTTCATCTTACGAGCTTCAACTCTAGCTCCAGAAGCATGATAGTTAAAGCCTGTGTTATATCCATCAGGCTTAAGCAAATGTCTAGAATGTCACTTAAAATTGCTCTAAGTGCAGGTATTTAGGGAAGTGAGGAATGATTTAGATGTGTACTTAAAAGTGAACTAAAATCATTTGACTGGACTGTACTTAGTTCATTAACTAGATGTTCATCAACTGTATTGAGAGCTTAAATACCTGATGAGCTTATAGACACCTAAACATAATTCTACTTTCAGATGTATTCCACCCTTAGGCTTGGATATTTCCATCTCTGTTTTATGTTTTTTATTTCATTTCATAGTAGTCACTATCTTCTCCCTTCAGAGTAAACCAGGATGTAATTGACAAATTGGGTGTAGACATCTACATGGCAAACATCTTGAGCAGATCACCACAGATTCCCTTCACAGTCCCTTAGAAGAAATGCTGTTGTAAGATTTAGTTACTCGTTCTCATATAAATACCTCAAGATAATTCAGTTACTTCTTTATAGGTGTCTAGTGACATTAAATGCACTCTTACAATATACCACCTGAGCTTTAGTTGCCAGTTTAGAAAGTAATTCGTCCTGGCTTTTTACCTGCATACCCTGTGTAGATGTCAAAAATATCCTAGGGGATCTCGAATCATACCTGACATTAATGCTGAAGTAACAGAATTAAGTTGCTAACAGAAGTCATGTTTGTTGTAGAAACGTATGCTGCTTTCCATTGGCACGGGTGGGCGTATAGGATGAATTTCTACTTGTCAATGTCTGCATGGCAGGGATTTTAATTTGACACTGATGTCCGTAATTTTTTCAAGTTTTGGTGATCTCTATAGCCAAAAAGCTTTCTTTGTTTCAAATAACAGACTGTCCAAATGAGACTCTGCCTTAGGAATGTTTTCCAAGCTCTAACGTCTACTGAGCAAGTTATGCTTGTTCTTCCTTAAGTAGCATGTATAGGACTCCTGCCTTTCTGGTTTGTATCAAAATAGATGTGGCTGTATCAGTAGCAGAGGTGCAATTTTGATAGGAATGTCTCTCCTAAGACAGGAGAGCTCCTCTCAGTTTGGATTCTTAGTACTTCCTGTTCATATAAGCCGTATGTCCTCAGGTTTAGCGGTAACTCTGCATTGTTGTATGTCAATGAAAATTTGAGGAAGAATAGAAGAATTTCTTCAACTCATATCTTGCCTATCCATGATTCAGAAAGGCAGCGTTTCCAGAAATGGAAAGATCTTTTTGCTTCTTTGTGTTGTTGAAGTACTAATGGGGATAGAATTTCCCAGAGATCTTCTGCTTAAATTTTCCTAATACGTTATTTCCTGTCCTATACACAGATACTCTTCCTCAAAACATGAAATTATTACTATAAAAGGAGTTCATGAAGCCCAAAATTCTAACCTATGCTTCCAGCTGACAGGCTTGAGTGGATCTGTTGGGACCCAAAGATGGCCCTTGTTGCCCAATGCTTCCTGATAATGTGTTAGATGTACAGGGTTTAATAACACCATTGAGACTGCAATTAAATTAATTCTGTTGAATCTAAAAGAATGAGAAAATAAATCTGAAATACCTAGGTTTAAAAAAACACCAGCAAAATAACAACAAAATACAATGCTTAGAATAATTTCTTTCTGCGAGTTTTCTGCTATTCAGCTTCTTTACTTCTATCCAGAATTGTTTGTGCCCTTTTCACTCTACTTCTATTAACAGAAATGCAATACAGTTGTTGCCTTTTCCTTTTTTGACATGTCTTTTTCTCAAAGAGACTCCTAATATAATGATAGCATTTCACAGGGACTGATAACATGTTTCACAGTGCCTTCCTTTGTACTGCTGAAATAGCTCTTTCTGATAAGGAAGGCAGGAAGTAGCTTTAGTATTTCTAATTTGTAGCATTCTTAAATAATAGCATCTGACTGTTCTATAAATGTTTTGTAGAATTTTCAGTAGAAAGTGCCCCTGTTGAACAAGTAGGCAACATGTGTGCATGAAATCCAAAAACATGTAAGGGATTTTGACAGTAGAAGAGTTGGTTTTTCTATCGTCATTCAAGGTGAATACTGTGTTATTTATGAGTGACTTCACCGATTTAGTGGGACTTCTGTCAGACTTCAACTGTGTAGGAAGAAAAGTGATGGAACCAGGCCCAGAATAAATTGATATCACTGTCATTTCCACAAATAATTAACCTTCAGTGATAATTGATAGAAACAACATCGCTGCCAAAACCACATCTTTCAAACTTTGGAGAGTCAGTGATACAAGTAAGCTTGTAGTGAACCTTCAAACACTGGTACATGATAAGATATGCATTAATCAGGAGAATAATACTCTACTAGTTCATTTTAGCAGTTCAGTTGTAACAAAGCTTCTCAGACAACTTGGGATTTTAATTTGTTAAATACATTCACCTTTTGTCCCACTGGAAACGTAGACTGATAGAATCATTTTGGTTGGAAAAGACAGTAAGATCAAGTCCAGCTGTAACCCTAACACTGCCAAGTCCACCACTAAACTATGGCTCTAAGCACCACAGCTGCACATCTTTTGAATAACTCCAGGAATGGCTGCTCAGGGTTCCACTGCTTGACAACATTTTCAGTGAGGAACTTTTTCCTATTATACCATCTAAACCTCCCCTGGTAGAACTTGAGGCCATTTCATCTCGTCGTATCACTTTTTACTTGGGAGAAGGAACTGACACCCACCTCACTATAACCTCTTTTCAGGTAGTTGTAGAGAGTGATAAAGGTCTCCCCTGAGCCTCCTTTTCTCCAGGATAAACAACTGCGGTTTCCTTAGCCACTTCTCATAAGACTTGTACTCTAGGCCCTTCACCAGCTCTGTTGCCATTCTTCAGAGACATGCCAACACCTCTGTGTCTGTTTTGTAGTGAGGGACCCAAAACAACACAATATTTGAAGTGTGGCCTCTCAAGTGCTAAGTACAAAGGGACAGTCGCTTCCCTAGTCCTGCTGGTCACACAATTTCTGATGTAAGACAAGATGCCATTGGCTACCTTGGCCATCTGATCACGTTGCCAGTGCCTGTGCAGCTGGTTGTCAACAAAAACCCCCAGGCCCTTTTCGAGACACTCCTCTTGAAACCTGTAGCATTGCATGGGGTTGTTGTGACCCAGGTGCAGGACCTGGCACTTCGACTTGTTGAACATCATGCAATTAGCTTTTGACCATCGATCCAGCCTGTCCAGATTCTTCTACAGAGCCTTCCTATACTCAAGTAGATCAACACTGCCACCCAGCTTGGTATAATATGCTAATTAGCACATGATTAGAAACAATTTTTCTCATAATATTGGGGAAAAAAACACCCTTAATAGCGTTGACTGTAATGCTACATTACTGGCTAGACCTAATTGCTTCTCTGAGCACATACCATCCTCTAGAGAGCAAAAGCCTGACTCCTTCCACTGACCGGTGCTAATCAATTGGATTTCCTGTCACTGGTTTTGTCTTTTAAAGAAATAACTACTGCAGCTACCAGTCATAGGACTTGCTAGTGATACATGCGTTAGAAGAGAAAAACACAGGAAAACATATTCTGTTGAAGGTCATACCTACACAGTTAATCACTAACTGTTCTCTTTGCAGTCTTCCCTTTTCAGAAGACAAGCAGGGGCCATGCTTTTTTAACTGGCACATTTTAAAGGCCTGACATTTCTGTTTGAGGAAGAGATACTGCAGAATTCGGACATGAGCACATTCTTGAGCAAAAAGCTCTTTGACGCAGAGTTTACAGAAGATAGAATATTGACATATATTGAGCACAAGTACTTCATTGGGAATCTAAATGTCACTGTTAGCATACTAACGGTGTGCTTAACTGTACCATATTCCTCCTATTTAGTGAGAAGTTATTGACAACTATTCAGGACCACTTTCAGTAATGCAAAACTATGGGTGCTGCTGCACTCTTTTCCGTTTGTATTTTTTTTACTGTTATGGTTGTATGCGCTTATAAGGCCTAGTATTATGCTGTGCACAACCCAGCCCTCCTACTTTATATTTATTTTGTTCACCTCAGGAAAAATCCTGAGATAAAAAAAAAAAAAACCCACAAAAAAACCAGCAAAACCTTTTTTTTCCTTCTCATTCCAACACAATTTCAGTATGGTTAACTAATGAACAATGTATTACAGTTATGATGGAATTTTAAGCCCTTCCATACTTGTAAGGGCATTCAAACACAAACAGTAATGCTTGAAGTCCGGGTTCGTCCTTATTTATTTTGTCAAGTAGTTTTTACTCATTCTTTCCAGTGTCATGAGTTACAAATGCTATCTGGATTGAGAGAGTTATACAAAGGTAGGAGAGTTGATAGTTCTATAACACAGATAAGATAGATAATGTGGATCTTGAAATTTCACCTTCTTCCCCTTTCTCCTTGTGAGGTGAGCAGCCAGGAAGGCAATCTTGTTGGAAGGAAAATCACTGAGGAGAAGAAAACGCCTGCTGACTACTTAAAGAGAAATTTTCTGCCAGTCTGGGAGCTGTAAGCACAGGAACTTGGCCTGGGAACAAGAAACATCTTCGAAAAGTGCAGATGGCATCTTTGAAGTACAGCTGGGTACCTAGAAACTGGACATACCCTAATTGCAAAATCAAGGAACTGTAATGAACTAACGTTTGAAAAGGTGGAAAAATAGCCTGTAAAATGGGTAAAAATTCCTGAGAAAGTGAGAATTAGTAACTTCCATTGGCTGTTCTCATGGTAAGAAGAGAAAAAACGAAACAAAACAAAAAATGTCACTATCTGTTGGCTGCCCCATGTGAAAAATTAAAAAACCAGCATCTATTGGTTCCTCAAAGTGGTGATGTTCTACACTCTCTTACATCTTCATGATATAAAAAGGACTTAATTTTATCCAAAATGTAGCCTCTTTCTTGAGGACTTCCTGTGCTGCATGTCCTTTTCTTCTCCTAAACAGGACGAACTCTATGTATGAACTTGCTATGAGATTCTAGACCCTTGCAGGGCATATGTAGCTGACTCCAAACTCTTTGTCCTGCATCATCTGTGAAATGAGAATGTTATTTTATTGGTTCCTCTCTGGGCCTGCTTCTGGGGTCAGGTCAGTGTGTCCTCCCACTTTGAGGGTGGTTGGATCCCTTTTAGGGGATAAAGCCTCTATGTCCTTGAGTGTTACAGAATCCTGGGAACCCATCATGGTAGTTATCTTCACACACTTGTGGGCTGGTTAACCTTTCATAACATCCTTTAACATAATGAGAGCTTCTAGTGAAATAGATTCCCTTAATGGGCTTCTGAACACACTGCTGATGACGACTGAAGTGGTATAATGATAGAAATCCCATAATGATGGAAAACCCGTTAGGCTTTTCCCTCTCTTCAAATGATCCTGTGCATGGTCAGATCAGTATATGCCTTTATTCCACCGCTGGAACTAAAGAATAGAGGAATCATTTTTGCCACTGCATTCGTGATACAGGCTTTTAATGGTATTCTGTATCTAATGTTCACTGCGTGTGCTTTGTATCTTACTTAGTAGAGCTAAACATTTTGAATTCACAGATAGTATTCCATAATAGAATGTGAGGCTGTATTTAAACATTGCTAATATTTATTTACACATTTGCATCAATGCTCTTAAGGTAAAAATGTAAGATGAACAAGATAAATAGAAAAGCCAAGTATAGAAATGCCATCTTTATTCAAGTTGCACACTGCTATCACTCGACATACTAGCATTCATCAGCATACTTCAAAAGGAAACATATTAGTGTTTTCTTAGAAAACACGTGTTGTACATCTGTGTCTACATATGTCTGTAGCAGCCTTCCAATATCCGAAGGGGGGCCTACAAGGATACTGAAGAGAGACTCTTCATCAGGGATTGTAGTGATGAGACAAGGGGTAATGGGTTCAAACTTAAACAGGGGAAGTTTGAATTAGATATAAGGAAGAAGTTCCTTTACTGTGAGGCTGGTGAGTCACTGGAATGGGTTGTCCAAAGAAGTGGTAAATGCTCCATCCCTGGCAGTGTTCAGGACCAGGTTGGACAGTCTTGGGTGACATGGTTTAGTGTGTGGTGTCCCTGTCTATGGCAGGGGGGTTGGAACTAGATGATCTTAAGATCCTTTCCAACCCTAACTATTCTATGATTCTACGAAAAGAGGTGGATCAGATAGTAGCATACCTGTAACTGTATGAACTTCACACAGGAATATTTACTCTGCACTCTTCTTCATCTCTTTCCTGAAGTCTTAACTATAGATACAAAATGTATAACAGTCACTTCTTGTCCAAGTGAAGTGAAGCCTTCGGCATAACTAATTCTTACTGTGTGGCTTCCTCAGGAATTTCACTTTGAAATCTTCAGTATATGTGTCAAAATGTTATGTGGCGGAACTGTTCAAATGTCAAAGTAAACATTAATACCACGACATATACAGAAAACCACCACCACCAAAAGAATAAGATTACCCTTAAGTCTGAAAAACTACACTGGCACCTTGAAACTGGGGGGGCGGGGGGGGATGTCTCTACTATTGATATTTACTTTGATTAATTCTGTAATATTTTCATTGCAGGATTTTAGAAAAAAAATCTTGGGAAGTTGGTATTTTCTGACTGAAATTAAAAATGGCAGCCTTCAAACAAAAAATACCTTTCCTAGCAAAGTAGCAGTTCAGTGACACATACATCACTACCAAAATCAAGACTGTAGAGTGGGCTTTAAACCTCAGGCCATCATTAACTCACAAAACAAAAAGAACAAAAACCTCATGGGGGGGGGGCGGGGGAATATAAATTTATACTTGAAGTGCCATTGGTGTGGTGGTTTTTTTTTTTGTTGTTTTTTTTTTTTTTTTTTTTGGCTGGGTTTTTTTTTTTAAAGAATGTAGCTGTGCAGGCTGCTTCTCTAATACCAAAGGATGGCTGTTTTGCTTTGTCTTCTTTGTGGTTAGGATGACCCTTTGTTAATCATAAACTTGATTTCATGTCACGCTGTCCCTGAAGTTCTTAAATAGAAACAAGACCTCTATTTGCTGTGTGGCTGCTGAGAAAATAATGTCAAGTCAACTGTGGGCTTGGGAAGATTTCTGAAGTGTTTCTGAAGCCTGAAAGTAACTGAGACTGTGGAATGCCACTGCCCTAGGAGGTGTCAGGCATAAGCTCTGCTCTAAATCTTGCTCAGTAATAGGGTTTGAACGTCATGGGAAGCTTTCTAAAACTTGGGTTTTTTCCAAAAGAAGGCTGAAATTAAACAGCAAACAGACAAAGCCAGCATTTCTCATGGGCTGATGTGCAGCTGTCCAATGAAACTGGCATTCCCAGACGAGCATAGAGCACTTCAAAGATAAAACACACAACATGATACAGTCTAGCTGGAGAAAGAACTGTAGAATATCCACGTCTCCTTCATAGTATGATCAGACTTGCCTATTTCATGCCTGCCAAGTATGTTTTTAGGCTGCCCTCAAAAGCCTTCAGTTTTAGAGATTTGTGATATCTTCTGGGCAATCTATTCCGGTTTTCCTAATGTCCAGTTGAAATCTCCATTGCTGCAGTTAAGCCTGTTATTTCTTCTCTTATTCATCCTGGACCTGGAGATTAACAAACGTGTGTGAAAACAAGAAAATATGAGAACTTACTATTTTGACTGTACATATTTATTGTTTTTACATTGGTCCAATCCCCATTAATCTAGGTGTCCCATATTTATATACATTATGATTTTGAAATGAGCAAGTCATCTTTTTCTCATGTGGACTTAGTGAAAGGTAAAAGACATGCTAACTAAACATTCTGAGGGTTTAGAAAAGAGGCTGATAAATATGAATATCTATTCAGCAGCATAGTGAAACCATTATGAGCTCTAAAAATTTAATAATACTCTGTGTAGCCATATTATAAATCATTGTAAATACATGCATACCTAGTTTGCAACCATTACTTTTAGTGAAGGTGAGCTTACAATCTGTACAGATACTGCTGTTCATTCTGATAAAATGGAACTCGGTTCTGCCTTCTGAAGTATTCATAGTGACTCTTCTTGAAACTTTGTGTGAAACGGGACAGTTTGGTTCATAATAGCCAAATCTTTCTGTGACACCAAAAAAATACACATTTTTTAAGAGCGTGAACTATTCTTCAATGTTCTTAAGATGTCTATAAAAGAAATACTTCTGTTTATAAAGCATTTTAAAGCAGTGACAATGAAACACTGTTTTACTATAATTTAGTAAATGGCACATTGAATTATCCAGTCAGTTTATGTCATTGATGAAGGTATTAAACAGTATGGGTGCCAGTATGGACCTTTAAGAGACACCACTCATCACTAATCTCCATCTGGACATTGAGCTGTTGATGACTGCCCTTTGGATGTGACCATCCAACCAATTCCTCATCAGATGAACATTCCATCCATCAAATCCCTCTCTCTCCAATTTAGAGAGAAGGATGTTGTGTGGGACCATGCCCAAAGGCCTTAAAGAAGTCCAGATGGACAACATCCTTAGCTCTTCCGTTGCCCGCTGATGTAGTTATTGCATCGTAGAAGTTGCCCTTGGTGAAGCCATGCTGGCTATCTCACATCACATACTTTCTTGTTCTCCATGTGCTTTAGCATAGCTTCTAGGAGGGTCTGATCCATGATCTACCTAGGCACAGGTCAATAATTCCCAGGCAAATTTTGGCCTTTTAACAACATAAACTATTTAAACAATTTGCACCCACTTTAAAAATGGGTGTAATGTTTCTCTTTTTCCAGTCATTGGGGATTTGACCTTACTGCTATGATTTATGAAGTATGACGGAGGCTGACTTGGCAACTACATCAGCCAATTCCATCAGGACTCTAGGGTGCAGCTTGTCAGGTCGCATAGTGTATGTTCAGGTTCCTCAGGTGATCAGATATCTGATTGATCTTCTATTACAGTGGGAGGGACTTTGGTGCCCCAGTCTCTGTCTTGCAGTTCATTCACTTGAGAGGTGTGGGAGTGAGGTTGCCAGTGAAGACTGAGACAAAAGAGTTGAGTCCTTCAGCCGCCTTCTTATACATCATTACCAGTTTGCCACTTTTGTTCATTGGGCCTCAGGGGCTGTTCTCAAGTCATCCATGTTAGTCTTTAGCCTTTGTTTCCTGATTTCTTTCACCTGGGGATCTTGCACTCCAAGGAAAGCGTCCTTAAAGATCTGCCAGCTTTCCTGTGTTGCCTTGTCCTTGAGGGCAGTTTGCCAAGGGGGTTTTGTTGACTTAACTTCTTGAACATACTTAATTTAATCCAAACATTTTCCCTTCAAAATATATTTTCCTCAGAATTTCTAATAAAAAATTGTCTCCCTTGTCTCCTGTGGCATCTATAATATATTCATAGTTATACTGATGTTCATTGTACTGAATACAGAAGAGTTATTAAAAATCCAGGCTCTGTATATTTCACTGTCAGTAGCAACCTTGCTCCTTAGGAATTTAATACATTACTAATTCCATTAACCTTGGCTTTACTGGTTCTACTGAAAACCTGTTTTGTTGTATTTTTTTCCTACTATCAGATTTCAAGCAGTGCCTATATAGAACTTAGAGGAATAATCCTTGCTGAACATTTATTGAAGGTGGTATTGATTAAACCATTTCTGCGGGCTTATAAGACAACACGAATTCTTTAAATTTGGTGACAATATATGCACATTTTACTGCTAAAACTACATGATAGCACAATGGTTTGAAGGTCATTATAAGATCCTTTAAGTTGCTGATCTCAAAATCTTACTGAAGGCCAAAAAGTAAGAGCATCTCTTTCATAAAGCAAATAATTCATAATTAGTATAAATGAGATATTAAGAGTAATCATTAGTCTAGATCTGGTTGTTAACAAAAAGAAAGAATGCAGATGAAGTTGTTGTGCACAGGCTTCTCGGGAGTCAGCCCCTATTCCTGGTGTTATGCTCCTCTTTCCAAAGCTCCTCTGGGCCCTGAGGTTGGAAGTTTCATTCTGTATTGTGTGTGTTGGGAGTGAAGAGATTGACGCTCAGTTGTGAGCCTGTGGAATCCTTTATAGGGAGGACTATGATGCGCCTATTGATAGGTCTCTCTCTGTATAAGGGTCAGTTGGGGTAATTTTGACGTGTTTACTAACACATTTTCACAGCCTTACTCTCTTCAATGGTCTGCAGCTCCATGTTACACCTGAATTCACTACATGTGGTGCCGTTTACATATGTTAGTTATTTTTTCCTTTGTTCCCCCTTAAACCAGTGTTGTCCAGCTCCACTTCAACTGACCGTGGCTGAATTGCTCATAGTTGTCACGTCTCTAATGTTACTACGCCTGTGCCTGAGCTCTGCATCACATCATGTCTCCCTACCTCTCCAAGGTCTCTGCTGTTCTACCATATCTGTATTTCTATACACTGTGTCACTGTGTTAGTCATATATATCTCATGCTGTGCGGAATAACTACTTACTACAACTATGGTTATACTGCTCTAAAAGTAGAGCAAAGTAGCTGTAGGCATCTGATCAATTAGGGAGATTTCTGTTACAGATAAACCAAACAAACCAAACCTGTAGGCAGGTCAACAAAAATTGAGGCAGAGCAGGTCTGACAAGCCTTGCAGACTCAGTACACAGCTCATGACCTGTTACCAGCAATGGCAATGCTCTATTACAGTGCTGCATTGCTGCAAACTGTTCTGCTCACATACGTTTTTGACAAGAAAGTTAGGAAACAGAGGTGCCATGGAGAAATGTAGCGTTAAGACTGGCACAATCACAACACTCAATTTTCTAAGATTTTGGATTGGTATGATGAGGAAAAATTTCTTCACCAAAAGGGTTGGCAGTCATTGGAACAGGCTGCCCAGGGACATGGTTGAGTCACCATCCATGGAGGTATTTAAAAGATGTGTAGGTACAGCATTTATGGACATGGTTTAGTGGTGGACTTGACAGTGTTAGGTTTATGGTTGGACTTGATATTATTTAAAGGTCCTTCCCAACCTAAATGATTCTGTGACTGAAAATTTGTTTATGACAGAACATGGGTATAGTGGGTAGATAGGATCTCTATTCCGAGGTGTCTATCCTACAACACGTATACTTTCTGCACAGAACACAAAACTCGAACAAAACACTGTAGTCCAGCTATGACAGGCACCATAGATTTGAGAAAAAAGGATACTCCTTCCAACCTGTCAACATGTCTGATTTGGCTGGTGACCTGGCCATCATGCACAGCAGATTGTCAGGCTCAGCCTTCTTCAAGATGTTGGTTGTCTGTAGATGTATTTTCACCAAGGTGCTGATGTTTTCATGATTTTCTGCTTTACAACTCAAGATGGTAGCCATATGTTGGCAGTGGCCTTTTTCATCATATCACCCCAGCATAATCCAAAACAAATTAGCTGTTGCTGCCTGATTTACTGTTACCTTCTGGTCTCCCACCCCAAACATGCTAAAAGAATGTAAATATGTTAAGAATTAAACTGGGGTTTTTTTTGTTTTTATTTTTTTATTTCCTGAATGGAGATGCATACAAAGGTTTTCGGTGAGCCTCTCCATAATAATTTTCCCTGCCTTATTTGTTTTCCTAGTAGAGTTACCTGAGGATGGGCAGCTGAGGTCAATGTCTTACTTACAGGAACGGTGTCTTTGGGTACCTTTCACCCCATAACAATACTTTTACACCAAATGCAGACAATACTGAACACTTTAAAAATAATTTCAGTCCAGCTTCGTGTGTGTACATACATGCATGATTTTTATTTAGTTCTTCCACAAATCACAGCAGCTTAGTAGATTCACAGTAACTATCACTCAGTTTATATCTGAAAAATCAGGAGTTCCTTAACAAGCAATGTTTTATGCTTGCTGTTCAGAGAAAATATTTTTTTGTTGTTCAAGCAAACAGTAACAAGTGGTGTCCCTCAGGGATCGGTGTTGGGACCTGTCTTGTTCAACATCTTTGTCAGTGACATGGACAGTGGGATTGAGCATGCCCTCAGCAAGTTTGCCGATGACACCAAGCTGTGTGGCTCGGTTTATATGCTGGAGGGAAGGGATGCCATCCAGAGGGACCTGGACACACTTGTGAGGTGGGCTTATGCCAACCTTATGAAGTTTAACCAAGCCAAGTGCAAGGTCCTACACCTGGGTCAGCACAACCCCCGGGAACAGCTACAGGTTGGGTGGAGAAGAGATTCAGAGCAGCCCTGTGGAGAAGGACTTGGGGGGGGTGGTTGATGAGAAACTGAACATGAGCCGGCTTCAGTGTGTGCTCGCAGCCCAGAAAGCCAATGGTATCCTGGGCTGCACTGAGAGAAGCATGACCAGCAGGTCCAAGAAGGCGATCCTGCCCCTCTACTCTGCTCTTGTGAGGCCTCACCTGGAGTATTGTGTACGTTCTGGTGTCCTCAATGTAAAAAGGACATGGAGCTGCTGGAGCAAGTCCAGAGGAGGGCCACGAGGATGATAAGAGGACTGGAGCACCTCCTGTATGAAGACAGGCTGAGAAAGTTGGGGCTGTTCAGCCTGGAGAAGAGAAGACTGCGTGGAGACCTCATAGCAGCCTTCCAATATCTGAAGGGGGCCTCCAAGGATGCTGGGGAGGGACTCTTCGTCAGGGACTGTAGTGGTAGGACAAGGGGGAATGGCTTTAAACTTAAACAGGAGAAGTTTAGGTTAGATACAAGGAAGAAGTTCTTTACAGTGAGGATGGTGAGGCACTGGAATGGGTTGCCCAAGGAAGTTGTGAATACTCCATCCCTGGCAGTGTTTAAGGCCAGGTTGGACAGAGCCTTGGGCGACCTAGTTTAGTGTGTGGTGTCCCTGCTCATGGCAGGGGGGTTGGAACTAGATAATCTTAAGGTCCTTTCCAACCCTAACTATTCTATGATTATAAATCAGAACAAGTAGGTTTTAACAGCTTAAGTTCTGGTGTCAAGCCCAGTATCTGCAGTGCCAATGAATTTTCATAATCATCCGTTTTTCAGTAGTAGCATTGTAACCAAGAACTTAACAGCCTATATTCATTCAGACATCATACCAACTGTGCCACATGTCAAGGGGTGTAATAAACGGGTGCAGTCTACTATCAAGGCAGAAAAGTAGATTTGATTTGTAACTGGTAAGTTCAAGTCTGCCGTAAGAGAATTTGACAGAATTAGATAGAAAACAGGGCGTTTCATCAGCCCACCAAAATGTAAGCACTGTTAACAAAAAAAAACCAAAAACCAACCAACCAACCAAACATATGGATACTAGAAGTTTGAAGAAATAAACCATCTTTTTCCTAAATATTTTTCCTTCAAACTCTAAGAATTATTTGAAAGACCTCAATGCGTCAACAGCCTCCAAAGACTAAGTTCTACTGACAGTCATTTTTAATCACCTCTGTAAATTTTTTTAACTTGACTCGTCTCAAGATTTTAAATGTAACAATTAGTCCAAGAAGTTTAAAAGTGAACTGTATCTTTGTTACAGTTTATTTACATACATTCCAGAATAAGTGTCAGAACATACTTTCCTTCATCTTTCGTGGATATGTTCTTTTTAAAAGGGAGACTTCATTCAATTGAACGCTTCTGTTACGAAATCGGACCTACTGTGAACAGAGAAAAGAATTTGTTTCCGAAGTCTTGAAACAGTGAGAAAAAAACATTTCTAAGAGCCATGTCAAGTATAATTGCCAAAGTAAAAGATGAAGGTAGTGTTGGAATAGAAGGGTTAGTTTTACTTCTGAAGCATTGGCAAAAAATGTAAAAGAAAGACAGGTTTTTCATACATCTTTTGCAAATGGGGGAGAAAGTAAAAGAGTTACCTGAAGCTGGAATATTCTACAAAACAGAAAAGTATTGTTAAAAAAAAAGCAAAGCCCATCCAGCTGAGTAACATTGAAAACTTGAACAGAGGGAAGGTACGAATTGAAAACAGAATTCAAAAAAGATAATCCAAATGTATTTATTCAGAAAGTGTTAAGAGAGTTTCTTCATCAGCAAAATGCAGAGGAAATCATAATTGACAGCCATTGTACCTTCCCTCTAGTTCTGGCAGCAGGCCAGTGTCTGTTAACAGTGAGGTGCTGTTACGATTGCTAAATGCAGGTCAGTTTGAGAAAGAGGGAACCGAGTATAAGGCATTTTCAAGGTCATATAATATATAGAGAATTCACTGTCTTGATCTCCAGAATTGGCAAGACATCAGTATAATGAAAGCAGGCTTCAAAGAAGGAGGCTGATGAACACCATGGATTTTACTTGTCGATCTTGTTAATACGCTGTGAAGTAGTCTGGCATGCTAGTAGGAAAAAGGAGAAACTGCCTGAAACTTCTGATACTGATTTTTAGAAGTAAGAGTACAGCAAGAAAAGCAAATAGTCACGCAGAAGTGGAACAGGCATGGGGTGGGAGTGAGAGGCAGGTAGGGGTGGAAGCAGCTGAAAGAACTGCTTATGACTGCTGTACATCTGCAGGTCTGAATGTTCTTAATACACAAACGCAGTCTCATTTCTCCCAGTTCTCTTCATCCAGTGAGTTAGAAGCGTTTCCTCATAACAGAGATTAACATTTCTCTATATGTTCAAAAACATGAACACTTAACTATAATTTTAAAAGTATGCATATTTTAACTCTTCATTCTTCCATCCACATAAGATGTCCAGTGGATTGAATTCCTAAATTTTTATTGTCAGGTATTTTTCATGTTTCAGGTAAATACACTTACTTAGAGTGTTCTGTATCATTCCGAACTTTAAAGGAAAGGTAAAGACAAACAGTAGGGGAAGCTGCAGTTCCTCTGTTTAGAGACCAGTTTTATCACTACCCTATTAAATTTGCAAAGAGGTGGTAAACAAGGCATTTTATCAGGCATCATCACTATTTGCCCATTGTATGCGCATGTAAAACTTACTTTGGAAAAAACCGTTGGGTACAGTAACACAAAATAAATCCCACACGTCAAGAATTATTTATACCCTACATTTATAATTTCTGTATTCACTCTGAATAAAACAAAGGGGGAAAAAAACCCACCACAACATTTTGTCTTCTGGATAGCTAGCCAAAAGAATGCTATACTAAGGAGTAAGATAAGGATAGCTGGAGTTCATTCACTAAAGATATAACCAAACTAAATAATCTAGAACCTACGATCAGCAACATTGAAAAGGAGGGACACGTGCAGGAAAATCCTTGGAGTAAATCCATTTAGACAGCAAAAGCCTTGAATTATGTCATCTGTATCTCAAGCAAATACTTCACTTCAGGGTAAAGGGAGCAAGAATAAAAGAGAGGACAACAGTATGTTTTCGTAAACAGGAATTCTCTGGTGAATGGAGGTGCTGTTGAAATTTTCTTCTGGATTAGATCCTGCAAATGAGTTTGGTAGTAAAATGCCAAGTACCACAGCATGATCCATTCAAAATTACACTATTATTCTAATAAACAACAGGTCTACAATGGTCTTTAAAAATGTAAGTAGCTGCAGAATTTATTCACTGTAATTTTAAGGGTCAAAATTTTAGCTGTCAGTGTTCAACATTACAAATATGTGCTTAGCACTGCACTTTCTCAGCTCACAAACAAAGCTCCATATTACAGCCTCTCTAAATACAGTCTCCTGGAGGGTGATGATAAAACTTGTAATCTAATAATAAATGCCTCAGAAAGTCCGTGAGTTGGGTAAAGCCACAGACCTTTCTAGAATTTCTGGCGTAGCACATACAGATTTTTTTTAGCATATATGAAGATAATGTTATGAGGTGACTGATTTAATATCCCTATTCTACCACACTGGGATTAATATTGAAATGTCTGAGTTTACTACTTTGCTTGCCTTCCTGGAAGCATGAAAACAGACAATTGCCTGTGTAGTCACTTCTGAAACTTTTTTTCCTGGATCAATGTCAGAGGGTTTAATGAGATTCTTAAAAACGCACAAGAGCAAACAAGAAGAACTTTAAAAAAAAAAAAAAAAAAAATTAAATTTGAATGCAGCTTAGATTTTTTCTTTTTTTAAAGCTCAATGGTTGGTTTTTGTCTAAATAGCTGAAAACCACTTAAAGCCATTATTTTTTAAATGAAATGTCTTTAATTGAATTTTCACTATGAAGTGATGTCTTCTTCCCACTGAAACTGTCCTGAATAATAGTCATTATGTTATGCACTTGGACAGATTATGAATTCTCTGGTAAAAAAAAAACCCAAACAATAAAACAAAGGTAAATGTAAAGATGAGAATAAGAAATTCTGACACTAAGAAGTCTTTAAAGAGTTGAGCAGAATGAAGTCTGAAAATTGTGCTTCACCTGTTTACATTCTGGGCTTCCTTCTGAGTTGCCAGGCAGGATAGTGCAAATTTTACAGAACAGTCTAAAATCATCCAGCATTTTCAAAATAACATATAGTTACTTGCCATAAATAGTTCTGAGTACATAGGATATTTGAAAATTGTCTGCAAGTGATACATGAGTAGGAACCGTAAAGAGGAAACAGTAAGTCATACAATTCATCTTGTTCTCTACCACTGCTCTTTTTTCTTCTGTTTGAAGGCATACTTGTCATACAAATCTACTGCTTTAAAGCATTCTACCAAAATCAATCTTTGTAGTCTTTATACTGTTGAAGATTTTCATAGTGAGTTTTTTTTTTTTTCTTTCGAACAAAACACTAGCTATACTGTTCTAGTGAACAAGTCAAATAGAACTGCATGATGCAACCAACAATGATAAAAATTCTGTTGAAAACATCTCGGAATGGTTTTGGAATCTGCAAGCTTATGAGTAAAGGGAAAAAACCTAAAAAATTTTAAAGTAATTTGTTTTTATTACTCTGAAATGGTTTCTAAGTGATCTGAAACTGTCTAAGTCTAACAGGATGTAATAAAATAAACTGTCAGGGACAGATACAGTCCAGTTCATGGTAATATGTGACATAATCCTTCTCCATTAGCAATATTTAATAAAGGCTTTTCAGAAAAGGCAAAACCGTTAGTGCAGTATAATTAATTTCAAAGTAAATGTATTTGTCAAAATAGAAAAGATGTTTTCTGATTGTGATTCAGCAGAACCATTTAAAATACAGGAAACTGCCACTTGTCTCTTCACACAGAGGAATATATTGTGACACATTAAATGCTAGGATAATTCTCACTAATTCTGTAAATGGTTCTATTAACTTCTGAAAACACTCAATGCTTTACAGTTTGCAAAATGTGAATTCACGTTACATGGTTTTATTCCAAAAAGAACTGTATAAATGTAGGTGGCATTTTATATGCTCTGTGTTTGCTGGAATTTTAACTGCTAGTGCCACTCAGTAGCGTGTCTCTGTAACATTTGGATAGTCAAACCTTGACTGCTGTATTTTGCAGTATTGTATTTACAAAATACCTGTACAATTTTTGCTTACTGTCAGTGTTCACTGTAACAAAAAGCAGTACCTGACTATAAGTCTTGCACTAGGGTAGCCTGCCAAACCGTAAACTTTCCTAGTTTGTTTTTATTTATTTAAAGTGATTTGCAACCATGTACTGAAAGATAAGAGAATAGAAAAGCCCAAGATGTGACAGGATAGTAAGTACATTTTGCTGTTTTCAGCTACCAGTTAGTATATGTCTAAAGTTTTATGTGCAGATTATCAATCTGGGGATACCTCATTAAAAGGAAAAAAGGTAACTTTAGTTTATCAGTGAAGTGTGTCAAATGGACCCCTTTTGGAAGGGAACACTGGGCAATGTAGATGTAAGTGTGAGAACTGTATTATTTTGAAATAGAATGCTCTTTTTACATTGAAATTATTTCTTTAGATAAAATTTGATCTAATAACAATTAAAATTTGAATGCTCGAAATTGATAACATCCCTCCACATTTAAAAACGCTTTAGATGATTCAGACCACTCTGATTGCTGTCCTCAGCCATGTTAATGACAGAGACCAAAAAGTCTCTTCAAGAAAATTCCCTGCATCAAGCCTGAACCTTCAGTGTGAGCTACTGTGCATCCAGTCATGGATGTCTGATGAAGGACTTCATGTAGGGGGAATTCCTTAACATACTGTGTGTCTAGATAGACTTGTCCAGTGATTAATAATCTTCACTACAACAAATTATGCAGTATATCCATATTGTCTGCTTCATAACCAGTAAGTACAAATTTGAGATAGCACTTATTTGCAGGATTCTTTTTATGATAACCTCAATTTTAAACTAAGTCATGTTCTAAGTATTTTCATAAGCTTCTCATGTACAAGATTTGTAGAACTCTGATCATTATTGTAATACTTTTTGGTTCTCGTTCTTGAGGTGAATTTAATATTCCAGTAGTACCCTCGGTATTATTACATATAGATTGCGTGCTACTTTCTAAAACTCTTGTAACTTAGTTTGGAAATCATTCTGCTTCCTTTAATCATTAAGTGATTACAGCACATGCTGCTTCGTTATCTGACAATCCTAGGAGCTTCTGAAAGTCAACTCCCATTTTGTGGGAACCAGGGATATCAGCACTGCCAGATAAAATAAACTGCTAGCAGGTCAGCACATTATTTCAGTGTTCATAAAGAACTCTCCTGGGTAATCTGTGACTAAAATGAAACTGTATGAGTGTAACGCAGACAGAAATAAGGCATTCACTGCAGTCCTAGATTCTTCTTCTGTAGGTAATACAGAGGGAACTAATCAACAAAGTCTATTGTTACACTAAAATCTTGTTACTGTCAAAAATGGAACACATTTTTTACCTGGAAACCAGAGTATCTTGTTAAGCCAATTAAAATCTTCACAACCCCACCAAAAATAGAGCAAGCATTAGTACTGTTAGAATAATACTAATATTCACACTCTGAATTCATAAAGAATACCTCATTATTACTAACATCAGAATCGTTCTACAAAAAAAGTGCTCAGTACCAGACCCTCCTTTCTGGTATTAGGTGTCTCTGCCCATGTCCTGAGGGTCCCCAGGATGGCGATACCGGTCTATTTCAGCTTGGGGAGGTGACACCCACGTCCAGAGAGGGACAACACCCCATGGTCCCTGCTCTCACAAATGAGGTGTCTGTGGTAGGTGTGGACCCTTCAACCCAGACACTGCTCAGAGCTCTAGGGGCTTGTCTCTGGAAATACAGAATGCTGTGTGTTAGTGTCCTGGTTTTGTCTGGGATAATTTTTTTCCTAGTAGGTGATACAGTGATGAGGTTTGGCTTCAGTCTCAGAACAAAGCTGCTAACACACCAGTGTTTTAGTTATTGCTAAGTAGCACTTATCCTGATCAAGGACTTTTCGATCTCTCATGCTCTGCCAGTGAGGAGGAGCACAAGAAGCCGTGAGGGAACAGAGACAGGACACCTGACCCAGACTAGCCGAAGGAGAGTTCCATACCACAGCACATCATGCCCAGTATATAAACTGGGGGGAGCTGGCCAGAAGGGGCAGCTTGGCGACATTGTGAGTGGTGAGCAATTACATTGTGCATCACTGTTTTTTGTTTTATCTCCCACTTCTTGTTATTTCCCTTTTCATGATTAACATTGTATTTTATTTTTATTATTAAACTGTTCTCAACTCACAGGGTTTACCTTTTTTCTGATACTCCTCCACATTCTACTGCGGATGGTGGTGGGTGAGCAGGTGGCTGTGTGGTACTTAGTTGCCAGCTGGGGTTAAACCACTACAGGCAGTAACAGGATATTGTTAATTGAAAAGGATCTTTGGAGGTCTCCAGTCCAAACCTGCTCAAAGCAGGTCTAATCAGGTCATGTTGTTCAGGGCTGTGTCCAGTCAAGCCTTGAACACCTCCAATGACAGACATCCCAGAGACTCAGAAACATGTTCCAGGGGTTGATTATCCTTACAGCATGCTTCTTCATATTTAATTCTCCATGTCCCAACCTGTGTCCATTGCTTCTGTGAAGAGTTTGGCTGTCTTCTCTGTATCTTCTGATCAGGTACTTGTAGGCTGCAAAGCCATCTTCTTGTAGCCTTTTTTGCTCCAGACTGAACGTTTCCAGGACTTGCAGCTTTGCCTCATACGACAGATGCTCCAATACCTTAATTATCTTCATGGCCTTTTGCTGGACCTCCTCTGTTACACCCACGTCTCTTTTATACTGGAGAACTCAGACCAGACCATGACAGTCCAGATATGGCCTCATGAGGACTGAGGAGAGGGAGAGGATCAGCTTCCTCGGTCTGCTAGTAATGTTCTTCACGATGCAGTTGGGGTGCTGTTGGCCATCTTTGATACAAAGGCACATTACTGGCAAAGGATAAACTTACTGACTGCTAGAGCTCTCAGTTTCTTGTCTGCAAAGCTGCTTTCAAGCCAGTTCCTCCCAGCCTGTGGTACAGGTCTTTGGGGTTATCCCTCTCCGAGTGTGGGACTTTATTTTTGCCAAACTTCATGAGGTTGCTATCAGCCCATTTCTCCAGCCTGTCAAGGTCCTCCTGAATAGCAGCCCTGCCTTCCAGTGCAGTAGCCACTTCTCCCAGTTTGGTGTTGTCCACAAACTTGCTGAAAATGCACTCTATCCCATTGTTTAGGTCATTAATGAAGATAACAGATGAGGCTGATGCCTGTGGGCTACTTAGCATCTGCTGGACTTTGCATCTCTGTTCGCAACTCTTTAAGCCGAGCAGTCCAGGTTGTTTTCCATATCATCCACTTACCCAGCTTACATCTCACTGATTTGGTGATAGGGAGACCATGGAGACTGTGTCAAAGGTCTTGTTAAAGTGAGAGTATACAGTGTGAATAGAAAGGAACATAAAGAATCTACATGTTTCTGTGATATTTTCATGCCACGGATTATTTGAATTTTAGTTCATTATTGTAATCAAAGAACTGTGCTATACAAGTCCTTTAAAGGAAATATCACTTGTTTTTAAAGGAAATAGTTTTATGTAGTTTTAAACTGAGAAGATTTCAGACAAAAGATGCTACTACAGTTCTGAATACCATGCTTAAACATAGTGAACAATAACCATGGTAGGAGATGTCTCATGCTTATTTGTGTCCTATTCAGTAAAGCAGCAGGGAAAAACAGCATTACATTTGAGTCTGTCACAAATACAATACCTCAGAGTATAGATCCTAACCTGTCCTGCTTCTAATAGGCAGTAAGCTTCAGAACTAATTGGTTCACCCTTTTGAATTGCTCTAACAGTACAGAAGACAGATGATTGATTGGAATCATCAGTTTGACAGTATTTTTCACTTAACTCAGAGAGGGATTTCTTAGATTTAAGTAAGAAACATTGAAATGCCGTACAGAAAACAGAATTCCTGGTGAGATTATGAATTTTTCAGAACATATCATGACTGTTCAAAATAAAATCACTGTGTCATTGAGGTTATAAGAAAAGCTATTAAGATCCGATAGTTTTGTGACGATTGCTTAAAGGGAGCGTATAGCATGGTTTCTTAATCTAACATTATATGTATGTGATATATATCAAAATCATAATGCCTTGAAAACAGTCTTAAGACTCATGCTTTACCATAGCCTGGCATAACCCTCAAAGCTATAGTTTTCTTTGATTTTTCTGTGCAGCAATTTCTAATTAGTATTACGCCTAACACGAGCAGATTTCATTCTCCTTGGGGGGTGGGGGGCTTCTTTAACAGCGAATCCACATCACAGTCAGGTGTCCCAAGAGCCTTCTTTTCTCCAGGCTGAACAAGCCCAACTCTATGAGCCACCTTCATAGGAGAGATATTCGAGACTTGATCATTTCTGTGGTCCTACTTTGGACTCTAAAAGATCGATGTTCTTGTGCTGGAGGTCCCAGAGCTGAATGCAGTACTCCAGAGGGTTTCGCAAGAATGGAGAAGAGGGGGAGAATCACCTCCCTCGACCTACTGGTCACGCTTCATTGGATTTAGCTGAGGATATGATTGGCTTTCTGGGCTGCAAGCGCGCTGATGAGTCATTCCCTCTTTTTCTTTCACTGATATCCGCAAGCCCTTCTTGGCAGGGCTGCTCTAAATCACTTCATCCCCCAGTCTGTTGATTGTGAGGATTGCCCCAACCCAAGTGTAAGACCTTGCAATTGGTCTTGCTGAACTTCATGAAGTTCACCTGGGCACACTCTTTAAGAGCCTACTATGGTCCTTCTAGTGATTTAACTGCATGCCTGTGTTTTGTCATATACGAAGTTGCTAAGGTTGCACTCAATCCCACTGTCACTGATTAAGATGCTAAATGTTACTGGTCCCAGTATGGACCCTTGAGGGATAGATGTTACTTGTTTCCACTTAGTCAATGGACATTAAGCCATTGGCTAACATTTTGGATGTGACCATCCAGCCAGTTAGTTATTGACCTGATACTCCATCCATCTGTATCTCTCCTATTTAGCAGGCAAGAATGTTGTGGGGACTGGATCAAAGGCCTTACAGATGTCTGGGTAGAGCTCTTCTCGTGTTCAGTGATGTAATCACTCCCACTGTAGAAGGCCATCTGATTAGTCGGGTATGGTTCGTCTTGATCAAGCCATGTTGGGTGACAGGATATGTTATGGAAGCCAAGATTTATATTGCATATTATATTAGGGTGATCTGATTAAAGAAGACATTTTTTTTAATTACACTTCCATTTTGAATCAATCTACAGAGTAATAAGAACTTCCTATACTTCCTGAACTTCTTTCTTTGTATATTCCATTCAGTGAATAGACATTTTATAAAATCGAGATGAATAAAATTGTGTTAATTTATACTTGGCTAAGGCCCTGTAAAATTGTTATGTAGGAGTATTATGGGAGTAGAAGATCTCTTCAGTGAAATGATCAGAGCTAGAGCCAGAACAACTGTGTTATTTGTATTTATGGGATTTTAGTTTGGGCTATCTCTGGTCTGGTCACATAGAGTAGGCCTGCATTAAGCAGACACCTGGAGCTCAGTTTTCTAAAGGAATTATCACAGTTCTCTAAGACTGCTCGATGGTGTGAAAAGGAGTACGGATTGGGGAATAATCATGTTCTTTCAATAGGCAAATCCAGCATCTGAACTACAGTTCAAATGCAGATGCACATGGTCAATATGCTTGTTTGAACTTCTATCACTTTCATTCATAAAGTACATTGAAAAGGGGACTGACACTATTTTGCTGTCGTAAGTGTCCAGAAATGGTGAGGAACAAAAAAGTGTCAACAGTGAATTGTAATCACTCCTGAATACTGTGGAAGCAATGCAGAATCTATACAGTAAAGAGTAGGATGTGAGTACTTTAATTCTTCATATTACTCTCTGTCCTGGGTTCCTAGTTGCCAGCTGGGCTTGAACCATGACACTCTCAAATTTTTTTTAGTAATATACTTTGTACTGTTAAGAACATAATTATGATTCCAAAAAAATCCCATATCTTGTGGGGTAAAAGTGCTTCTTAATGTTTTAAAATCCGGCTTACACCATTAACTCCTTCAGTTCTTGAAAGCACTGGATGAGCCTTTGAAGTACTGTAAGTACAGAAAAAATCATGAAGTTATGTATGGTCAAAATAAGTAATTTTACTCTGAAATCCAATTTATTTATTATTTATTTATTCCTCCCAGTGAAGGCTAGTCTAGGTGAGTCTTCACAATGAGAGATACAGGAAACTGAATTATTTATCCTGTTTATGAAACTTCAGTAACAAGGAAAAAAATTACCTGGATTTTCATCTTCATACAACCATTCATATACTTTTAATAAACAGGGGAAAAGGTGGCATATGTATGCAGAATTTGTCGATCAGAATAACTTTCCATGGACACTGCAAACAGCAAAACTGCTGTTCAAATAGCAAAGTGGGGAATGTCAGACTACTTACGGTAAAATAGAGCTATGAAACACATGCATTCATGCTTATCACTTGATGCATATATAATTGCCGATTTGTCTAGTTGGACAGAGGAAGAGAAAACCTTCTGAGATGATAAAAGAATTGAGTAAGATTACTTGGAAGAAAGGACAAATCTAAGTATATAGGAGAGACGCAGGCATACAGTAAGTGATGACATTAAAAAAGAAGTAAAAGCACCTGAATGTAAGACCCACCAAAGAACGAACTTAGTCTGCCTTGCTGGCATGGAACTTTGCATTATTGCCTTCACAATACATTTTCGTTCCACAGTTCATGTGTTTCCTGTGATGTTTCCAATTGCAAAAGTGAGCAACATGTATAAAGTGGAGTACTACAGAAAGAGGAGTCACGTAACACCACATACAAGCAATACAAAAACAAATGTATCAAGGAGAAGTAATTTATATAAATATAGGAGAAATTTCTGTAAAAACAAAGGATGTCTGTTCAGAACAGAGTGTACAGTTTTCTTTCCAGCTCTCAACTAGAAAGGCACAACAGCATAGTAAAATTCTTTTAATAGTGTCCTGGGTTCAGCTACAGCAGTCATTTTGTCTCCTTCTTCGTAGCTGGCTCAGTGCTGTGTTTCTGACTTTCAGCCTCAGAACAATGCTGATAACACTGATGTTTTTAGTTGTTGCTAAGTAATGTTTACTCTGACCAAGGACTTTCTCAGTCTCATGCTCTGCCAGGGAGGAGGGGAAGCCAGGAGGAAGCAGAGGCAGGACACCTGACCCAAACTGGCCAGAGGGGTATTCCGTACCACAGCACGTCATGCCCAGTATATAAACTGGGGGGAGTTACCTTGAAGGCCGAGATCGCTGCTCAGGCTGGGCTGGGTATTGGTTGGTGGGTGGTGAGCGGTTGTGTCCTCTCCGCTTGTTATTCCTCTTACCATTATTGTTGGTAGCAGTAGTGTTTTGTATTATACCTTAGTTACTGGACTGCGCTTATCTCAACCCGTGGGAGTTACATTCCTCTGATTCTCTCCCCCATAGGAGGCGGGGGTGGGGAGTGAGCGAGTGACTGCGTGGTTCCAAGTTGCCAGCTGGGCTTGAACCACGACAAATAGATAGAAATAGGAAGAGAAATACAGATGGTGAGTAAATCTTATATCCCCTCAGATATATTGGGACCCCACTTCCATGCGGCTTTGGACAGATGCCTCGTGGTCAGACATAGCATAGTTCTCACCACAGAGAGGTTTAGTGTCTCACCCATACCATGGTAGCTTTCATTTAGTCTAACAAACAAAACTATATGTCTTGTTTTGACAGGTAGGAGTGTTGTCTCTTTCTGTCTGCCAGAGCACTGCATGTATCCAGGATCTTTATCTAGGAGCAGCACACGTTTTGGTCACCCCACCATGTTCTCTGGCATTGTTGCATAGGTAGTGCTATACAACTCATGCTAACATAAGGGTTTTGTTAGGGCTGATAGAGGTGACATGGCTTGCCCAAGATCACTGATTCATCAAATGCAGCATCTTCCACAATACTCCAAATAAAATATCATACCAAGACTCAATGTACATCAGAAAGAAACAAAACCCTTAAATACTTACCTATTTTTTTACAAGCATACAGGAGCAATTATCTGTAAGAAGTGGAAATAAACATTTGTATAGCTCTATTTTCTTCTTAAGTATGAAATGTTACCCTACGAATCTGCAAACTGACAGAATATATACATTCACCCGTGTACATAAAAATATTTCTATCCGTCTTGAACAGCTTCCTTCAGAAGTTTGGAATTCCTGAAGGGTATTATTGTTTCATTTATGTATGCAATAGTTCTGTTTGAGAAAATTAATTTCTCATTGTGTTAACCTACTTGAGCATATTACAGCTAAACAAAATTTCAGTGGTTTATTGCAGGTACGTACTTTTCTGATGAGAATGTGTACAGCATATTGTTGTATTGCTTGTGATATATGTACATGTACAACTACAAATGCAGTTACAAATACATAGGAAATACAAATACAGCTTTGTCTAGCTGGAAAATCTTTTTAGTTCACAGATGTTCATAGGAACACTGAAGATTGTCAAAGTTACATTTTCACCTAGGTGCTTGAGAGGGGGCATTTTCATAAGTACTGCGCCCGTGTGCTTTTATACAGATACTTGCTTTTGTTCTTAGTGAAACTGTTCCTTCTCATTTTTCTTCTCTTTTTTTCAACCTTCATGAAAATGCTTCTTTTGTGCTTCAGGAATCTCAGTTAAAACTTAGAACTGGTATATAGAAGTACAATACCAGTGATACTTTTGGATCACTGAGTCCATTCTATGCTCCTGAAGACAATCAGAGCATGTAATTCTTCTTATGATGTATCAAATATTTGCTTGAATGTAGCTTTTTTTTTTTTCCTTGTACTTCACTGAGAATGAAGTTGCTATATATATATCCATATCACTATGATGGATGGAAAATGTTGTTTCCAGTCTGAATGTATTCATGAGTTTGTATCAGTCTACTCCAGTGTCAAGATTGTTCTTAGTTTGGATACCTGTCTGCCATTATTTGTACATGTATAGTTTGCAGTTACATCTTATAAACAGTCAAAGATCCATTAGCTTCTCATCATTCTAATAACTCTTGCATGCATTTATTGTAGTATAAACTCATTTTTCTTAATGGGAACTACCAGAAACATCTGCTGTATTTTAGACAATATCACATGAATGACTTGTATAATGCCATTCTAACTATGACTTCTTCTGTATTACCTATCATAGAATGGTTAAGGTCAGAAAGAACCTTGAGGTCATCTAGTTCCAACCCCCTTGCCAGGGCAGGGATACCTCCCCTTGATCTTCTCTGGGGATAATAACTAATCCTCATTTTACTGTAACAGAATTGTTATTTTAAAGTATATCTGTACCAGTGTTGGTATGACAGAAGGCTCTTGGCACTGATGATTTTGGCGTATTGCTGTCTTCTCTAAGCTGCGATGATTACTGAGAAGTCTATCTGCTGACACAAGTTAAAACCTTATGTGTTACTGTAATATTTAGCTTGTAGGTAGAGAAACTAGAAAGACCAGGAGTAGCTAGCAGCCCAGATGGATAAATGCTTATAGAGGAATGAAGTACTGATGAAGAATGGCCAAAATTGCCCATCTTGTGAGAAGAAAATTTGATGTTTACTTAAAGTGAGGCAGACACCAAATAGAGAAATTAAGACACATTCTTCCAATGTCATATGCTCCCTTGCAACTCCTGTAATCTGTCATAAAACACATGTGACGGACCTCCAAGAGAAATTCTGCTGTCATTTTAAAAGGGAATAATACTCCCTTGAGTGAGACAGAGAACAATACTCCGTTATCATCTCTTTTGCAACTTGATGTTCAAAAGAAGCAGTGTCAGAGGATCATGTTTTGCCTACTCCATAAATGAACTCAATAATGCAGCTCAGGCCATGATCCCACAGTATTTATGCCATGTATGTCCATGACAGGATTATTTAACTGGACAGATTCAACCCTGATTCTTCATGTACAGAAATGTGCTACTGTTAAGATAGGGCAAAAAATATGACCCTACTCCTGCTGACTCTGTGGTTATACCAGATAGATCCTGTCTCTATAGGACAGATGATATGTTACTTTTAATAAGGCCAGCTGGCAAAAAGTTGAGCTGTTAAAATTACTACACCCATTTTGAGCTGTGAAGGTTGTTTTTTACATGAGACCAGTGTTTTCTCAGCTGCTGTGAGGTTTTTCATGTAGAAGCAGGATTCCTAAGACTGGAGCTGCTCATTTACTAAAACATGGCCACAAAAATCTATTGTAATTAATGGTTCTGGAGTGATTTGGTCTGCTCCATGCATATTACCCCCAAGCAAGCAAAGATGTGCTTGCCAGCCCTCTCACACCTTAGCAGCAAACCATGCCATCCTACAGGACTTCTGCTATCCTAAAACTGGTATGTTGGTGAGAGGGTGGTAAAACCAGTGGCTCTTGCCCACAGCTGAACAATCTGCAAGGTTTTTTTACCTTTTCATCATTTCTCCCCCACTTAAGAAATTTTACTCCTCTTGAATCTACAGAGTAAACTATCCCTGAGGGAAAGATGTCACGTAACCCAGGTACCTTAAAGTTGCAATGTCATAGGGTGACAAGGACTGTTTATAACTGCAGGTAATTTTGGATTCGTTTACCTTTCTCCTCACATACATAAAGGTTGTCCTTGTTTATTTATATACTTACTTACGTAGCATGATTTAACCCATTTTGCAAGTGTAATAACCCAGATTTTTACAGAATGGCCCCACAGACTCATTGAACCATTTTGTTTTCATTTCTTGATGACATTTCTGATACAGTGTTGCAAACATCAGAAGAATCTGTCTGCTTGCCTGCCTGTGAGATGTATATGCTTCTGGAAGTTGTCTTGTCCCTCTGTCTATGGCATGGCACAGGTGGCTACATGTGTCCCTCTCTGAGTCCAGTTAATAGAAGTTTGCACATGTGGAGACACATACCGATGGTAGTAGCCATGTCTTAAATGCGTAACATTCTTTGCTAATGCCCTAGGCTTCCTTTGTTTCAAAGGACTTGGAGGGGATCAGTTCACTGTTACCATATGGCATTCACTGGCATGTTAACGTGATGAGAAAATACAAAAGAAGCATAATTGAAAGGTGATGAAAATTCAAAAAAATGCCATATAACTAAAACATTTTACAGCATTGTATGGATTAGCCTCGATTGCTTTAACCGTAAGTAGGAGGACTAGGAAGCATCCTTGATTGTCTGTTAACACTTAATAAACGAGATTTTTATATTACTCTATTGCATAGGTTAAAATGATAATATACACTGTATCGTATAATTGTATAAGTATTATAATGCGATAATTGATACTATAATTATGATACTATATCATAATACATTATGTTAAAGTATTATTTTAAAACACATGCTTACAAATTACAATTTCTAATAGTTTCTTCTTAAAATACAAAAATCTATGCTACAAAACATGAAACTAGCATAAGTTACGATTTATAAATCATGCAATATAATTTATTATTAAGGTATATAAATATACTAACTTCACTTTTGTTCTATTCTTATATTTTTTATTTATTTCAGTTTTATAATTCAATGCTTTGGGTTTTTAAATAAGTTATATTAATACCCTATTTATAGTAATACTACTTGTATTTATAGCTATCAGACTCACAGTAGCAGGTATGAACTGATAGCAAGCTGAAATTAATCCATGCTTTAAATTTCTCTTTTCACACCTACTTTGAGAATTGTAGAAGCTGAGAAAAATCCTAAACAGTAGGATTTTAAAAGCCTAACAGGTAAACAATAGTAAATATTTCTGTGTAATAATTCCTATACAGCTTGTTAAAAGTCAGAACATTCGTAAAATTCTTACATGATAGAATGTCATTTAAATTGATGTAACAGCACAGCATAGATGTGTTTGTTTTTAAATTGTTTCTTGAGAATAAACTTTAAGGTAGAAGACGACAGCAATGTAACTATTAAAAACTTGATGTAAATAGAAGTAAAAACTTGGTGAGAGTTATTGTCAAGGTTGAGGAGAAAGTGGACTGTTCTGCTTATTTCCTTCCTTTAATCTGGATAATATGAACATGAGTCACTCTCTGAAAGTCACTTGGAAAGGTTTCCATGATTTTCAGCTATGCTGGCTGGCTTTTAAAGGACTAGGAAAAATGTATCTATTTATTTACATACAGATATAAAATTAAAGGATGATCAGAATATATTTGAGTGGTTGCACTTAAAGATGTGCTTAGAGAGGATGTTTTGTGCTTGTAGACCTTTGTGGCAGGAGTCTCTTAGTGATAGCAGGAAACAAACTCCTTCACAGGTCAGTGCATCCTCAGCCTAAATAGGAGAGGAAGAAGTATGCATAGCTGTGACCACATTTAATGTTCCAGATCTCATGCCTTACTGCCGCATTCATGGAAGCTATGCACTACAGCCCTAACTGCTATATCGAGAGGTAACTAGTTTCCTTGCATTCATGAGAACAAAACAGAGATTTCAGACACTATATCCTAACAGTCACTCTTGACTGATGACACATGTAAAATCATTCCCCTAGAAATGTTTCATTGATACTCCTCTTTTACCTATATTTAGAAATTTCTCTGCTGCTTCCAGTCCACCTGCTGCATGATAAATGCTTGAAAAGACAGCTAAATTTTTAATTTTTAAATTCATTTTCTTGTAAAATTTTGTCCATTGTGGTATGGAGATGGCAGAAAACAAAATCAACAGTTCTTTTCAAGTGTTCTTCAAACCATTGCTTTATAAGGTACAAAATTATTCAGGATAAATTTCAAATACATTGCAAAAAAGTAGGTGCATCACCGTTTGAATTCTATATTGGTTTCTTTGATAATTGAAATAATAGCAGTGGTAAGTGTCTTTGAATTTTCAAAGCCTGTTTTTTAAATTGCTATAAGCAATATGTTGCTCGTAACATTTTATTTCATTTTAATTTGATTTCATTTGAGATAATCAGACCTTTTCACTAGAGAAGTTGTACCCATTAAACTTATGAGTATTCATTCAGCTGGTATCTTTTTGATGTCTCCCAAAAAGCATGGACAATAATGTGAATAAGTAATGTCCTACATAAACTCTTGTATTTTAGCAGCTATTATTTAGGAGTGGGGAAAAAAAAAAATCCAAGCATTTAAGACTTCAGTGAACAGCAAATTTTCCAGTTGGCTTCCCAACAATTTTTCTTTATAGACCCTGGTTAGATGGTGTTTAAGTGAGCAGTACATTTTTTACTTGCCTGAATTGAAAACAGTAACTGCATGAAAAAAATAAAAGAGCTACATGTTGCAGGATAAATATAGTTCACTAGGTAAAAGATGAACACAAGTGAAATGCCATGTGGAATGCTGACAGTGAATGTAAATGAAAAATAGCTTCAGTATGTGATTACTTGTTACTGAAATCAGCATAAACCAGATCTATTTGCTGAACTATGCACAAAATAATTTATGTATTTATGACATGATATCATTAGGGACAAATTCTGTTCTTGACTGTTTGTAGAATGTTTATTTCAATGTTGTTCAGAGTCTTGAATCACATATTAGTGTGATGAATGATTCAAGAAAAAAATAACTTCAAACTTACAGTTCATGCTTCTGTTTAACTCTTCTACACAAATTGGGAATTTTTATGTCTGAACTTAAAGGGACTTTATAAATTATAATTACATCCTGCCTTCAAATACGATATTACTGAAAAGGAAACAAGTATGGAGGGACAGAGGAAATGGAAAAAATAAAAAAACTTTCGCATTGTGCTGCCATTATTCATGCCACTTATTTGTGTGATGATTCCTGTAACATTTTTTGACCCATATCATATACTGTCCCAGCAGAATACTAGGCAGGCTAAGGGAAATGCACGTGTCTAGAGGCATTTACCAGTGGCTTGTATAGGTTAAACTATTCTGCAGTTGAGGGAGAGAAGAGTTTTCACATTACAAACTCAACCAGTGTTGAGTGAGTTGGTCTGCAGTCCAATGAAGGGACACTGTTTTGTTTTAATTACCAACCAGTGAAAGCTTGATTTTGCAGTCTGATGACTGGGACTACTGATCTAGAAGGGAAAATACCTGCATTCTATGTTCTTAAGATTGATGTGTAGACCAGAAGTGTGGACCCAGGAGCATGAACCAGAAGCTAGGTCTTTATCAAGGGAAAGATCTTTTTAGCTGAATGGCATGGTCTCACTTCCGAAGAGTCTTTCTTGTAGTCAGGGCATTCACCTGGGTTTTGAGAGGTGGGTGTGAATTTGATTTCTCCTTCATGTTTCCTCTTCACTGTTTATTTCATGTAACTTCCTATGTTATCCCTGCTGCCTTAAGTAATTTGACTTCTGTTTGGGGGATTTCTTACACTGATACCAGCACAGTCACTGTCAGATTTCTAAAAGCCTCTTGTTACAAACTGTAGCATGTAAGCAATACCCGATTATCATAAATACCTGAAATTCAGTTGAGCTAATTTGATTAATCAAGTAGTAATGAAGCTCTTATTCTAAAGAGATACTGCGTAGTTTTATTCATGGGAGTATTGTGTCTACAGAATAAATTTTCCTTTTATTGATATTTACAACAAGAAGTAATTAAATACTGTATGAATTGGTAGCTGTAAATATTTCTCTGTAGCAAATGTATACTTGATGGCTCTTAGACTTCTTTCACTGTTCCTAAATTCCCACTAACACTTTCTTTTCAAAGGACTGCTAAATCATGTTACATTGGTTAATGAAAGGTAGTTTGTAAAATGGCGCTGTAATTTTAAACATATAGTAGCCAAGGTTCTGATAGCAGTTATACCAGAAATCTGTTTTTAATTTTACATCAGATACAAGAAACCAGTCCAGATTTAAACTTCTTGTATAACTTGTGAAGGAATGTGAAGTTTTCTTATTTAGGCTTATAGTGTTAATTACATACACAAATAAACCTATATTACCATTAAAATCTTAAATTTGTGGCATTCTGCAGTACTGCAAACCATACCCACCTCTAACTGAAAAAACCCCAACCCAGCAACGAAAACCCACAAAACAAACATGATTTTAAATCTACACAATTAAGAATTTGTGTTCATAGCTTAAAGAAACAATGCAATATGCATTTTGGACTGGAGAGAAAGCATGGAGGCATACCTAAGGAAATGTCTTACACAGTGGAAGAGACAATATACATACTGTGTTTCCTTATCTGGTAGAAGCAGACTGAAGTTGCTGTTGAAATTTCAATCTGGAAGGGAAAATGCGGAGTGTGGTTATAAAAGTACTTTAAAAATGATCTTCAAATTTGTCAATTCCTTGGGTTTAAGTTATGACAGAATGAATGACAATTCTACAAACTGCAGTCCATTTTCAGATAAAGATTTTATTTGTTTGTTTTCTGGAGAAGCTCAGTTTAATCCCCACACAACCTGGTAAAAAACTACTAAGTAGAACACATGTCTTTTCGGTACATTTCCGCTTAAACTTGATGAAATAAGACTCAAACAGTGTTTAACCAGTCATTGTTTCATCAATATTATGTTCCTCTGAGCAGAACACAATATGTGCTACTCTGTAGAGTAAGAAGTAAGCTTGAGTTCCGTGGTATTTCGGGACTGTACTGAAACACAATTATCACTCATTTAGGCCTGGTGGTTTCCGTTTATCCCCATGACTGGGAAAGTTATGTATTCTCTACCTAATTTAAGCATATGGCGTCAACTTTTTACACTCTATCTGCAGCAACCCTATTGTACTCAAACCATGATAGTAGTGATGAAGTGACAGTGCAGTGCCTCTTTTACTGAAGCTCTTTAGCTGATTTGTTTTTCCTTTGCCAGTAGCGACTCGTAAGGTTGTGAAATGAAGAAGTACAGAATCAACTCATAAATAGGATGTTTAAGTGTTCCTGTTTTGTGCAATGACAATCTGAATATTTTATGACACTATTAACGCTGGGAAACTTATAGAAGTTTTTCCCTTTGAGAAATGAAAACTTGAATAAGGCCAGAAAAAGATTCTGTGAAATGTTGTGAGAGGTGGGTTTGACCTTGGTTAGGTGCCAGATTCCTTATCTTGCCACTCATCACTCTTCCTCCTCAACAGGACAGGAAGAGAAAAAATATGATGGAAAAGCTTCGGAGTTGAGATAAAGACAGGGAGATCACTCACCAACTACTGTCATAGGAAAGACCACAGTCTACTCAGGGAAAATTTACTGCCCATTAAAAATGGAGGAGGATGGTGAGAGAAACAAAAATTAAACATCTTAGCCCCACACCTCCCTTCCTCCTAGGCTCAACTTTGCTCCCAATTTCTCTGCCTCGTACCCCCGGCAGTGCAGAGCAGTGGAGAAGGAGGGTTGCAGTCAGTTCATCACACGTCGTTTCTGCTGCTACTTCCTCTTCGGAGGGAGGATACCTCACACTCTTCCTCTATTCCAGGGTGGGATCCCATAGGAGACAGTTCTCCATGAACTTCTCCAGTGTCAGTACTTCCCATGGGCTGCAGGTTTTCATGAACTGCTCCATTGCAGGTCGCTTACATGGGGTGCAGTCCCTCAGGATCAGGCTGCTCCTGTGTATCCTGAGTTCACAGGTCCTGTTGGAAAACCAGCTCCTGTTCAGGCTTTACATGGGCCACAGTTCCTGTCTGTTTCAGCATGGGCTTTCCATGAGCTGCAGCTTCCTTCAGGGTATATCCACCTGTTGTGGCATATAGTGCTACACTGTATGGGCTGCAGTGTGAGTATTGCCTATTAACAATGATGAAAATTTCCCCAATTTATATGTTAAAAAAATGTGCAAACTCTCCCCATATTCCCATGACTTTCAAATATCTTGGAATGTTCTGTAGTTACATTATGTCATGTGAAACTGAGCAGTATCAACAAGCATCTTGTATTTCAACCTGTAGCTTGCGGTGAAGCACAAAAGGTGCAAACTATCTTGAGCGAGCATAAGGAAAAGAATTTCTTGTGAAATTTGGTTAAATGGTGTAACTTACTGATGGGAAATTCTAACTGCATTTATTGCTTCCACTTCTTAATTAATGCATCAAGCACTCAAATGTTCTTCTGAATCTGTGAGTAAGAAGATACGTTTAATGATTCTTGTATATAATACACTGCTTCCAGACATCAGCTGTCTGTTGAAATGCATGCACAGAATACATTGATAGAGACAATGGAAACATGTCCTACAACATCTGGCACATAGATCCATGCACAAGAAAGAGTAAGAAATGTGATATGTAAAGGAAAGTTTTGAAGAGATAGGAATGGCTTGAAATAAACATGGCTTTAAAAGTAAAAAGCACATGACCAGAAGAAGGACATGAAGGAAATCAGTGAAGGGTAAAGATTATAATATGCAAAGCCTGGTATAAGTATATAAATATTACGCACTAGTGGCACATCTTTTATAGAATTAAGTGAAAGCTTTAAAAAGTAGTAGTGCATCTATTGTTACATATTTGTTGTATGTATCCAAGTTATTTATTAGTGAAAATGTTTATTACTTCTTCCAGTGGAATTAAATGTTTCTCCACAGTTTATTTTGTAGTGAAATACAGTAAAATTCGTCCCTGAGGTTTTCAAACCTATCAGCTTTTAAGCATAGTTTGTATTTTTCAATTTTCTTTCGTTCTCAATTCTCCAATTTTTTTTTGTCTTGTCTTGTAGTTTTGTGTCTCGGACCCCTTTATTTGATACGTTGTTCAGTTTTTCTTCTAGATCACTGAACGTCAAGGTAGGGCATGGTGCACAAAGAAGTAAGAGGAAGGAGTTCCCCTTCCCAGTTCCTTCTCTTTTGCTGTGGCTACCCTATTCTCTTTAACTCCACAACAGTTTCTATTAGAAAGAAATTACAGGAAGAACTGTGGAAAGCTTAATAGTATTTGAAATGTCTTCGTCAGTTTAGCACTGCTGTAGCTCAAAGCATTGGACATTTTTATATCTAAAAGATGTTGGTGTGGAGAATAATAACCTGATGAGCATTTCAATCCCTAGCTCATCTTCATTGGGGAACTTTCCCCTCAGTATGCAAAATGCTAATTCATGTCAACACCTCAAAGTCTTGCCCATTTAAACTGACATTGACAAAACTGTGGAAGTGGAAACTGTTTTTTCCGGAGTTAGTTTCTTAGATTTCCCTCTGACTTACAAATTACTGTAAATCTGACACAGGTTGTCCTGGCTGTCAAAGCAGAGTGAAGCAGAATTAACATGTAACAGAGAAGGAACCAGAGGTCTTATGAATAAAATATATGGAACTTACATATAAATGATGACACTGAAGCATGCACACAGACATTTAATACTGTTTTGGATTGTCCTACTTTTCTATAAAATACCTTTGTTTTTCTCTGTAAAAGAACTCATAAAAACACATTTTCAAAGGAGCTTCAAAGTTGCTTATCTAGTTTAAACAGAGTAAGTCACTGAAAGCAGAAAACACGTAGCTAAGTATGTATTCCAGAGGGAAGTTGAGTTACACAGTTTTAATCTCAACAGTAGTAATTTTAGTCATATAACAAAATGTAGCTGACAGAAAATGTGAGGCTCATTAAATAAAACAATCCCTACTGATCCATATTTGTATGAATTTGTTAAGTTCTTACATAGTAAAAATAAAACCTAATTAATTGTTTCATTTAGACTATACAAACTATTAAAGTTTTAATTATTGTGTGCATGTGAATAAGCGAAACATGCAACTTTTTCAAGATATTAGGAATACTAATTCCTAATTTTCAAGATATTAGGAATACCAGCTATTGACTTTTTCCTTTGAAACACTGAAAATTTGTCTTTCTGGAACTCTAAAATGGTATCACTGATTTAGAATTCTAAGGAAAAAAAAAAGGGGGTTGGGGAGAAGATTACTTGTAAATTTACCAAAATTGCTTGTCAGATGAAGCAGTATTACTGTATTACCCTGTTCCTCTTAAGAAATGAGAAACAGGTTCAACAGCAGCACTGTTCTTCCTTGGATCTCTGCCAATGTGAGGAAATCAGAGTTAGTGATTAGAGTCTTTGGTTGGGTGATTACACTGAACCTTAGAGTATCCATTCACTGAAAACGCTGTAGCTTCGATCAACTTTGTGTCATCCTATGTGAGAATATGATTTTGCGGACTCAAATAGCTCATTATATTTTCTGGACATGTGCCTTTCCTAGTGAGTGGTAATACTTCCCGTTTTTGAATCACAGTTGTCTGTGCTGACAGTTTCTTACAGACCAAGTGGCTATTTCAAGAATCCGAGAATCCTGGATTTTTGTACAGGATATCAAAACCTAGTAAGCCATTCTACATTCTTACTTTATGCATTTCTTATTTCAACATTAAAAGTTAATAAGGAAAAAAATTACTACCTGTTTTTAATCTGACATTTAATTATCAACTTTTTAAAAGAAAAATGAAAGAGCACACAAACTTTAAACGAGGTGTCAGGAAACTGCAACTCCTCTCTATGCTGATATAAATAAACTAACTTACTTAAGCTATTTCCTAGCAATACTTAGTGGCTTTCTCATTCTGAGGCAAATCAGAGGTCTGCCTGCTTGTAAGTGTCTCTCTACAGCAACAGTAAGATGTCATAAAAAGATAAAGTGGAATTACGATATTTATAAGCCTACATTTCAAGTCACATTACTACTACTACTAGCCTTTCTGATTTTTTATAAAAGGATGATAAAAAAATGCAGAGATTTTGTAGAAAAAATAGATTTTCTAGCAAATACTTCTTTTGGTATGTATATCTTGCTTTTATATCTCTGTCGCTGATACATGTAAATTTGTTAATTTCTAAAACACCTATTAAGAAAAGGAGATACAAGTTAAGTGGAAAAATTGAAAAATAAGAGGAAATAATCAGTTTCCTTTGCATCAGTCCTGTACTTGGAGCAACATTATGTTATTTCATTACAGATTGTCCAGGCAGTTCAAAAGAAATGATTAGTAGCACTTTTGGAACCATAAATTCATGAAAGATAATATTTCAGTGTCAGTCTTTCCTCACCTCTAGAACAGCATTACTATAGCAAAATCTTTCGTGTAAAGAATTATCTTAGAATGAACATTCTGCCATATTTTGGCAGCTTTAGGTTGCCAGAATGACAGAAAAAAATATTTATATATACACACACATACATACACACACACAGATCTGAGTGTTAGCTCCATTGGAATAAACAGGGAAGATAAACAAGAACAGAGTAATGTTGAAAACACTAGTTTTGCTTTAAGCTTAAGGAAAAAGCATGTTGGTTCATATGTCATGAGACTTCCGACTTCCTGAATCTATTTAAGTCCTCTTTCTGTGCATTGGTGTTTTTTTTTCTTCTTTTAGTTTTTTTTTTCTTTTTTTGTGGTGGTGTCTTCAGTGAAATAATCATCGGCTTTAGGAATAATACAGTAGGAAGCCACTGCTAGGGCACTGTTTTTTCCAAGTGACAAGCACTTTCTTTCATAAACTGGTGAGTGTTCACTCTCTGCTTGTTCCAGCTTCGTTGATAACACGCATTCCTCCATTTGAGGTGCCACGTGGATGTACCTCTAATTCCTATTTAATTGTTTCTTCCAATTTGTGCCAATGTACTTTTACGGTGGGAATAACTACGATGAGACCAGTGATTTGTGAATCTACTGAGATTCAAAGTATTCATTATACATGCCCTTTTCTGTGTATCATAGCCTTCAGCAGTGAAGTCTTGCCTTCTTGATCAAAGTATTAATTTCCTTATTGCGATAGTAAATGAAAAATTAATTAAAGAGATTGATTCTCTTTTCTCATCCAGAATTTACCTTATAGAAAACAATTGCCATTGGTTCAAATGTACCTTTCCATTGTGCTGATTCCAGTATCATAAAATAGGCTAGAAGTATTGATTTAGCATATTGTCAAGTAGTGGACAAGTGCCACAGTCAAAACCACAGAGCAGCAGGCTAATAAACTGAAGAATTAAGAGAGGAATTAATCAAAGTTGACTGACAGAGAAACTCCTTAGTTTTTGTAGTTTGTTTTTTTTTCTTCATTATCAAATAATATCAAATACAGCTCAATGTACAAGTTCCTTTACAACTTAATGAAAAATAAATAGCTGTATAGCTTAAAAGATTTATCATCCCCTCAAATAAATAATATACCAAAAAATGAACATTAATCTAGAAGATTTCTCATAATTGCAGTTGTATGGTGCATTCACAGTTACTTACTTTTGCTGTGTTAATTTGACAGCATGTGTGAGTTAATGTGTATGCTAATGCATATGTATATAGAGTGTTCCATTTCAAAACAATGTATAGAATAATACTCTGTAATGATAAGAGTATGATTTTTGTTAGCATATGGAGTATGAAGGAGCCAGAGATGAAAGAAATACTTTAAATAGGAGTGTACTATTACCAGCAAATAACAGAATTGAATTGAAAGAAGTGTAAATCATGAGAAATACAAAGAGGCCTGGATCATGAAATACAGACAGCTGATAAACTGGAAATGGAAGTAATTTTGATAAGATACAATAGCCCAGGAACTGCGAATGAAAGATGTTTAAATTTTGTTTTATTGTTACTAAAGTTGGTTTTATGGAGTATCATATAAAGGGTGAGTGGAATGGGTGCAGACAGGAAGAAGGTAACCAAAAATGAGGTAGATCTGAAGTAAGTTTTGTCATTTCAGTTAAGAAATATACAGCAAAGATTTTGCTCATTGTTTGGGAGAAATCATAATCAGTTCATTTTGATTCTGTCAGTTCAACGTCGGAAGAGTATTCTGGGCAAGTAATTAAAAATTCCGTATTGTTTACATGTCTATCTTTTATTACAATTCATACGTCAGTACATTGCTTTTGTTTATTTCAGGCTGACTTGTAATTTCTTCCACTTACATTTAAAGAAGCACTTTGTTTCTTCTTAATGCTAAGTAGAGATTCTGAAATTCCAGTAATTGTTGTTGAAAATAGATGGAAAAAGAGATAATTAAACCAAAAACATTAACATAAAAAAAACCCAAAACAACCAACCAACAAACCCAAACAAAAAAACAAAACCAAAAACCTCAGGTTATTTTCTTTAATTTTCTGGAATGTCCTTGCAATCCCTTTATCTTCTTTACAATTAATAAAGAAAAGGAAGGACTTCCAGTTCCAGATAAACACCATAGTGATACGAATTCTACTGGAGGATAGACTAGTTTGAAGATAACCATTTACTAGGTTATAATCTCACATTTTTTTTTTTTTTACTAGTACTGGTAATTAATTGATAGCAACGTTGCTATGGTGCAGAAAGTGCTGCAAATGATAAAGCGTGGCTGACTCTGCTTTGCAATATTGGGACATTTTCCCCATTTGCTTTCCTGTATCAATAATTCTTTTCACTTCATAAATTGCACTGTACTGTTACTCAGTTAAACCTTATTAATTTGTTCTTTACTGGTTCACTGCTTTTGATTCAGCACTTGTGTTTTGCTATCTGGGCTCTTACCTCACTGTAGAAAATCGGTTCAGAAACATTCTGTTACAGCTGCTGTTGTGGTCTTAAATAATAACTGAGAGGCAATTTTGAAGAGATAATTGAAATGACATGCTGCTCAACTCATGCCAACATTATAAACATCTATTTAGCATATCAGTCCTGTTGCTAAGCTTCAAGAGAATTGTCTCTGCTTTCAAGGAGAGCTCACTGACTTACTCATAAGTGAAACAGTAAAAACTGACTCTCATAAAAGGTAGAATAAAAAAACCCCATTATATGGCTACATATAGCAGTACGAAGATGAGAGTCTTCAAGCATCATTTTCACTTAACATAGGTGTGCCTGTTACTTGGCATATAAAATTGTTGGTCTTTCAGACCGTTCAGTCTTTCCAGATAACACTGGAATGATGTTGAAAGAAGAGCATGTCATAGTGCAGTGCTACTTAAACTCCAGGAGGAAGCAGAGCTCAATTTCATGCTTCCCTGTTTGTACAGGTTAACATTTCAAATAGCTTTTCAAATAATTCTTTAAAGTGCTATCACCTTTGATTGGTAAGATGACTGAGTACACATACTGGGAAGTTTAACTGTTTCTCCTTAACTTAAGGTAGTTTCCTTTTCCTCAGTTTAGTAAAACATGCTGTATATTCTTCAGTTGAAGCCAGTGTTTTCAGTTTGTTTACAAATTATTTTCAGAATTACTTCTGCATTATTTAATATAGTTAAAGTGTTTCTTGAAAAATACTTAGTAAGAAGTTGGTTCTGTGAACTCTTGCTGATACTTGAAGTTCATGATGATATTAGATAATATGCACGTATCTTTCAAACCCATAATAAAACCACTTGAAACTTGTTTTCAAACATCTTGCCAAATTACAGGTCAAGCTGATCATTCCTTGTCCACCCTGACAAAGGGTACAGTAATTCATTTCAGTGAGAGCTCTTTAATTTTGTTCTTAAATCACATCCAGTGCTAGATAGTGGCTCTAATTCTGTACAGATTGTTCTCCCTTGTTTTTAAATTGAATTATCAAGGAGTCACAGAATCATAGAATGGTTTGGGTTGGAAGGGACTGTGAAGATCACTTAGTCCAAAGCGCCTGCCATGGGGAGGAACAGCTCCCACTAGACCAGGTTGCTCAAAGCCCCATCAACTTGGCCTTGAACACTTCCATGGATGAGGCATCCACAACCTCTCTGGGCAACCTCTTTCAATGTCTCACAACCCTCATAGTGAAGAACTTTTCCTAATATCTGATATAAATCTCCCCTCTTCCTACTTAAAGCCATTTCGCCTTGTCCTGACACTGCATGCCCTTGCAAAAAGTCCCTCTCCAGATTTCTTGAGGACTCCCTTTACAGATTGGAAGGCTTCCCTTAAGGTCTCCCCGAAGCCTTCTCTTAAGTAATGGATATTTCCTCTCTTTTTGAGTCCCACAAATTAGTAAGCTTGACTGAACATTCCCCATGTGTATACTACAGGAGATTTACCAGAGAGTCGGTTGCCAGAATAAATATAATGTTCTTTCAGAGGCCTTGTTTTGAGCTCAGTTTTTTAGTGTTTCAAAGATGGTGAACTGCAGTGCAGCTTAGGGAATGTGTTTGTGCAAAAGAACTAGCAGAGCCAAATGCCATCCTTTGCTTTGTGACTTAGAGGAGCAGAGCTCATGCTGTGAAACCAGGGGCAGGTATCAGTCGGGTAGAATTCTTTAGAATATGATACAACTTGAAAGAAGAAGGAAATTCACCTTTCACAACACTGAGCAAGAAAGACTCTACAGGACAGTAACCTCAAAGACTGGTGATGAAGTAGGAAATTGTATCTGAAATTCTTTGGTAGGTCTGTAAATCAAGAGATCAAGGTGTAAACTCAGCTAAGTTATGAGCATAAGCACAATCTTGACATTATTCAGCCAGCCTTAGTTGTCGGGAGGCTCTGAGGCATGGTTTTGGTGTGTGCCATTTATTCTTCCACTGGTAGAGGACAGTATGGTGCAAGGACAGTTTCAGTTTTTCAATATATATATTTTTTCAGAGCTATAGGGTGAGGGAAAATAAGAGTTTGGCAATCATGGCACTGACTTTGTTCTGCTATTTGCCTCAGGACTGGTTCATTTTAATTACTAATACAGACAATGCTTAAGGAACTAAAATGGAAGCAAGACTGTGGGAAGAAGAAGCTGTTAGAGAATTCATGAGCTTTTGTGAGATTGGAAAAATTTTCCTGGGTCAGGGAGGAACTTGAGAAGTTGTAAACTGAAATCTTGGAACAAAAGTGATATGAAAACCCCAGGAGATACAGATCTGGAGCTGAGAAAGGAAGGAAGATATGTTAATAAAGATAGGATTAATTAGATTCCCAAGAACAAAATACTTCTTTCAGTCTTCTGTACTGCAAACATTCAAGAAAACACTGAAAGTCATAAAGGATAGCAGAATATTTTGTGTGACAGAGGACTTTGGCAGAAATTATTTAATTTTGACAAGTCGGGGTCTGTTCCAAAGTTGGATGAAGTGAAAATTCCCGTATACTCCAGAAGGGCTTAATTTATACCTTAAACAAACAAGGCTTTACACAAGGTTTCATACTGATCAAGAATTTCCATTCGCTGACTGTAAGATTTGGCTTTATTACCCATGGTAGAATATATATTCTATATCTGTCTTTAAGGTGACTTGTCGTAGGAAACATCATATTTTGAGAAATAATTTGGTTTGGGGAAAAATCCTGCATTTAATTTGGTGAGATATTGTGGAAAAGGTATTAACTATTACAGGAAAAGGAACTATGACATTAATGAGTTTACATATGTGAAAGATTTGGGATAACAAATATATACATTTACAAATTTGTACTTGCCTACAGGCTGCAGCAGCACTACTTACAAGCTAAGCTTAATTTGTGAAAAATGTGATTTGGTTCATTCTTGAAGCTTCTAGGCTTAGGCCATTTATATGTCTCTCCCTTCTCAGAACTTCAGAATTCATTGCAAGCACAGGCTCAGAGAAGTTTAATGTTACAATGTACACAGCAGTTATCTTAAGCTACCTTTGCATTACATTTCAGTATTATAGGTGGGCAGTTACTGGTATCCTACTAAGAGTCCCCTCAGGAACTAAATTCATATTTTACATTATTCAGAAGTTTGTAATTCAGAGTTATATAAAGTTTATATACAATATTGATGAGTCTTGGTGGTCTATAAAGATAAAAAAGTGGATTTTTTTCTACTTCAAGTAAATTTATCCCAGAGAAAAATACCCCCCTTTTTTTTGTTGCTGTTTTTTAATTGCAGTATGTCTTATTTGCTCAAGTTCTCTGTCAGAACAAGAATAATCATAATATTGAAGAGTAAGCAACATAGTAGAGAGTTTATTCCTGTTTGTAAACCATTTAATTGGGTTTAAGTGGGATGAATCTGCAAAAGCAGTTCCTTCCCAACATGGGAATTTGGGAGTATTTTACTATGAGGTTTTAATTAATGACCTTTGTTTTCTGAAGAGGAAAGTACTATACCATTGTTTAACTGACAGGGAACGAACAAGGCTAACAAGCCTAGGTAATAGTTTTCTGCAGTAGATAATTAGAGTCTCCTTGCCATATTCTTAAGACTAAGAATTAACAGGTTATGTCCTTCATTCTTTACATTCCTTCAAACAAATCAGTACAGTCTAATTTTTTTTGAACTGTTCAAAATCAGTTTCATCTGAGAGGCAAATAGATCCCCATCTACAGAGTTCAGCTTGCAATAAGGTGAAGATTGTGTATGCTTGATTTATCCTACTTCAGTTTCATTAGGGGCCCTACTTAAATGCCTCTATGGAAACAGACATAACATGGGAAATAAGAGGAGAGACATGCACACACCTGCAGGGCTATAACTTGCTGGCATTATGGACACATGGTTGGATGGCTATGACTGTAGTGTTGGAATGGAAGGATACACGCTCTTCAGAAAAGACGGGAGACAAGGAGAGGGTGTTACCCTGTGTGTCAGTGACCAGCTGGAGTGCATGGAGCTTTGCCTGGGGATGCATGAGGAGGTGGCTGAGAGCTCATGAGTCAGGACTAAAGGGAGAGTAGGGACTATTGACATTATAGTGGGTGCCTGCAGGTTGCCCAACCAGAAAGAGTGAGTGCATGAAGCCCTCTATAGAGAGGTGGGAGTGGTCTCATGTTCACAAGCCTTGGTCCTTATCGGGGACTTCAACCACCCCAGTATCTGGAGAGACAGCACAATAGGGCATAGGCGATCCAGGAATGTGTTGTGGATAACTTACTTTTCCAGGTGATAGAAGAGCCAGTCAGGAGAGGAACTATGCTGGACCTTGTTCTCACTAGCAAGGGGAGAGGGGGCTGGTGGGGAATGTGAAGCTGAAAACCTGCCTTGGTTAGTGGAAGGTGTCCCTGCCTATGACAGGGGTTAGATCTAGATGATCTTTAAGGTCTCTTCCAACCCAAATCATTCTGTGATTCTATGATACTCTTCTTGTCTTTGTATGCAAGAACCCACTGAATCATACTGCAGTTTCCCTTTGAAGTTCTCTGAAGACCACTCTCATCTTCTATTTCATATATAGCATAGATTGTGTTTTTTGTAGGGTAGTCCTTTTTTATCTATACTTACGTGAAACCTGTTTTCACTACGTACTTGCTCAGTGCAATAAATGGTATAACTTTCATCTGTTTTGGCACTTCACCTGCGTGTTCTAGGTTATAATTGAGTTGTGACTAAGGTGACATTAAAGGTTGTTTCTCCTTTCCTTTTTTGAAGTAACAAAGAATAACTTTGTTGGCAGCATATCCTGCAGTGCGAAGTGGGGCAGGTACATGGTAACGCATAGAAAGTAGGGAAATAGAAAATAGGAATGAAGGCAGAAAGCCACTCTGGAGTTTTAAACAGTGCTGTTCCCATGAATCACCAACCTTGTTCCAGTCCTAAACAACTATATTCCATCAGAAAGAAAAAAATTAAAGAAGGAGATCCCGCCAACTGTGAGATCTACTTTTTCCTCTTCTCATCTATAGGTAGAGCACCATTAGGCTCCAAAAGGCTCTGTGTCCACTTGTCGTCCTTAACTGGCCTTGCAGTTTGCCGCTGGCCACAGCAGTAGATAGCAAATGCAGCTGTTTCTTCTGAAGTCATTCCTGAGCCCTCTCACATCAAAAGAAAAGGCTGAAACCACCATGGCACGGATGGACAACTGACCACTGTTGCTATGCCTGTCATTCTCACTACTGTTTCTGAAGACTATACAGAACAAGTAATGGAATAGGCAAGACTTCTAACCATTATAACCACCACCTCCAGCTAAAGAGGATGTTTAGGGAAAAAATGAAGGATTAGTATTTCCTCATTATATTTCTCATCTTCCAGTGTTTTACCATTGTGAGAACCAAGAAGACTGAAAAAAGAATGAACTGGGATTCAGTCTGACACTCACTAAGTATTCGAATATGGGATGCATTGCTATTTCTGGAAATGTTACATACAGGGATTTTTTTAGAAAACAAGTTTTTTGTGAGTGGTAGAATCATAGAATGATTTGGGTTGGAAGAGACCTTAAAGATCATTTAGTTCCACTCCCTACCCCACCCCCCGATCATGAAAAGAGTTGATAATTTATTTTCCATTTCTTCTCTCTTCCTGGGGGGCAGCATGGTTCAACAATAAAGCATTGAATTGGGACTTAAGAAATCTTGATTCTCACGTGTTCTAATAAGCATCTTGTGACCATAAGCATTTCACTTCCCTATTGTTACTTTTTTATATTAAGTAAGGTGAAGTTTTGTTAGTTTTCTCACAAAAAAAAAAAAGGTAAAATGCTGAATAGAGGCCTGACTCTAAGGTGCAGTACATGTTTTCTAAAACACTTTTTAAGTTTAAAACACTGAAGCAGTTCTGTTAGACTTCTAGCACTGTACTTCGACTTAATAAAACATTGAAAGAATTATGCAGTAATTGAAGTATGTCTGGTGGAAGTATAAACAGTTTAGATTCAGCTAAATCTAAGTTCTCACCGTTAATATGGTTTATTATCCCACCATAATAAACTAAATCCAGATGATTCTTATCTCTGTTACCACAAACAATATTTTTCTATAAGAATATATAGCACAGAATTGTCTGGGAATATTTTAATTAGCATAAAATATAAAGCTATTTATATAGAAGAGATAATTTAATGCGAATGTATATTTGGATAGAAGACAAGAATCTCCAAATGAACTAAATTTTTATAGAGATAATGCTGATACTATTCTCCCCTACTCTCAATAACAAACTTCAGTCAAGAGAAGCTTACAAGATGTTCAGTAAGATGGAGAGAAAACCACAAAATGTCTTCTAACATGATCTGTATGTACAAATTAAAACTTCCAGTCGTTTAAAGTATTCGTGATAATTTATTTGAAATGTACATTAAATCAGCATTGCAAAAATTGCTCAAGATATATCAAAGCATATAGTATGATGATCACAAAATAGAAGCCTTTTGGACAGAAATAAATTGGTTTCTATAGGAAATGTGATTTCTGAGTTGAATTAGCATTAGTACAAATCTCAGACTTTCACACAATTGACTGTAGAGTAGCTCTTACAAAACTTTGGACTTGAGTCTGACAACACTTAAGCAGTGTATAGTTTCATTCATTTGGGTCCAAACACAATAAAGTTACTAAGAACTGTATTTTGAGGTTTACTGAAGTCAGTGGAATGCAATTCCAAATTCCAGTTTGCTTTAATCAGGCCGTACATGAAAATATGAATGAAATTTATCTGTAGGTTTGTGTGTACATTTCAGTTTGGGGTTTCTCTTGGCACTTCTAGACGTAGTACATGGTTGTTTTGTCTTCAGTCTCATAAAGAAGTGTTATAAAACCTCATAAAAATTCACACTGAGCATTTAAGCAAATACTTATATTTAATAGATAACATTAAAAGGACTCATAAATAAGGATCTTTTTTCCTGTTTGATAAGTATTTTCTTCCATGTTTTAATTATGTATCTTCTACTATTTCCTAATACAATTCTTTTGTTTTGGTCAAAATACAACAGGGATGACCAGTCACATTTTTGTGCCAACAAACATCATGTGAGAACGATTGTAAGAAATAAGAATCTGAATTTAAATTTGTCATTCTGTCATGGATTCTTATTGATGCCACCTTAAGTGGTGCCACCCACTAGTTAGATTGTGGATAAGCACAATTACAATTCTGTTTATTCACTGTAGTAAGTCTACTAATAAAGAACACAAATTAAATGAAAGAAAAGATAGTTCTATGGCAGACTGTAGGTCTTGCAGACTAGAAGATTAAGGCCAGCTCAGAAGTGGTAAAATAGAGCTAAATGTCTCTTTTATTCTCTCTAAACTTCAGAGTGATAAGACAATATTTTACCTGCCTTCATTTTCTATGAACCGTGATGAATTTGGGAAAAGAGCCAAATAAGCTGTAGGTGACATAATGCTAAGTGCTGCTGTGACTAACATTTAGAAGCCTTGATTCCAGACCCCTGGGCCATGCACCTGCTCTTCTTGCACACAGAGATTCCAAACAAAACTTGCGTGCACAGTGTGAGAAGTTACTTGGTGTTAACTACACACGAAGTATTTGGGGAGAACAATGGAAGAACAGCATAATCTGCTCTTTCAGCAGACACTTAAAAACACCACTGTGCATTTTAGACTTATCCTGAAGATGTTCTCTGATTTCCTTTCTTTCGCAAATAAAGAAAAATCCATCTGTGTGATTCTGCTTCCTTATTAAACAGTAATTAGGAGATAAAGCACCTGCCTAAATTAATTTTCCTCTCAGCAGCAAGATACACCTGCCCAGAATAAAATAAAAATCAAGCAGCTATAGGCAGTCATAGCAGTTTCTAGTCTTACTTTGCAGTTGTCTACTCCTTCCTTTTTTTTTGCATGTGCAGAAAATACAAAGTTTGACTGGATCACAGGCAAAATATTTTTGCTTTTGCTAGGAGATGTGGTTTGTATTCACTGAATAATATTTCTGTACATTAGCATTAAATTCGTATTTGCTAAAACATATAATTAACCCTTTCACATTCTGCTTTATTCTCAGTGCCCTTTGTATGAAGTATGTGCTTCGGACATGAACAGACTTAATTCCTTTCTCTGTGTAGCCCTGTAACTGTGCAAATCTGATACTGGCATTGCTATGGAAAAACCAAAGGTGTTGTCCAAAATCCCCAAGGCCTCAAACTGTGATTTTGAAGGACTGCTATATCTACTCTTGTCTTGGCCTGTCTCGAGCTTTATTTATCTGACCTACTTGTAAAAGCTTTGAAAGCTTTCAAAGTTTTCAAACATCTAGGTAATTATTATTGCTTAATTTTCTTTAGATTTAGCTTTCTTTTGTGCAACAGAATAACATAACACCAATTCTTGTAATAGTTTTGATGCATGTCTGTAACTAGTAAATGCTAAAACCAAACAAGTCTGTGTAGAATAACCTGTGACCCTAGAATAAAACTCAGTACAGAGAAGTGAAGGCATAGTAACAGTAGACTTGAAAGTGTATAGCTGGGGATGATGACAGAGACTCGGTCTATGAACAACTCACAAATAATCAATTATTAGTCATTAAAGGGATATAAAACTGGGAGCAGGACAAAGCTTTTTTAAGGGGTTATAAATCTGAGTGTTCTGTGGGAATAAAGATAAGTTAAGAAAGAACAAAGTTTAGAAAAATTTAGAAAATACAAAAATTAGACCCTAGCGTAAGGAAGAATAAACACCCCTGTCAAAATCATAATTTCCCCTGTGGAAGAGTTGGGGTGCTGATGACTCTCTGAAATCCATAGTCTCTACCTCCTTCTTAGTGAAGATTGATGCCTTTGACCCTAAGACCCAGTGGGTTACAGATGGGGAAGCCTAATATGGGAGAAAAGGTGGGATGTTAAGAGAGAGTGTGTGTGAAGTTTCATTACCTTGTATAGAATTGTGTCATCTAGGACACAAACTGAGTTCTTAAATTAAAAACACAAACAAACTCATGTTTCCACTTAGTTTATTCCAAAATAAGCTAACAAAATAATTTACTTAAATGGGCATCCTTATTGTTCAAATCAGTTATCACTCATACCAACTGAGATGTTCCATCATTTGCACCTACTTACTCTTTGATTCTTGCGTTGTTTTCATTTCAAATGACTGTTAGCAAATTCTCTTTGAATTACAACTGCTTAGAATACATTTGCCTGGATTTTGATTTTTTTAAACAAAATTGATAAAATGCTTGAATATATGGACTCCTTTCATTCCATAAAACCTCAGAGAGAGAATTTAAGTGCAGTTGAAATATTGAGAAATACCTACCAGTGCACAAGACCCCCAGAAGGATTTGCATGTTCAAATTTCATGTTAAAAACCCCAAAACACACTGAGCTTCCACTAACCTTTGATAATACGTCAGTCTTGTGTATCAGAAAAATCAGGGCACACTGAGAGAATAATCAAGGAAATGTATTTTGTGTTAAGGTAGCTGTTTTAGGATTATATCTATTTTGCTATATTTTTGTGCTGATTTTGGAGTATTCTACAGTGGAAGTAAAATGTTGAGTAGGTTTCCAGGAATTAAAAAATTCTGAGACACAGTTAAGATGTGTTAGACCTGGAGACATATGTTGCCATCAAAAAAAAAACCAAACAACAAACCAAAAACCCACCAAAAAGCAAACAACTCCTCAACACAACCTCTTGTCTGAAGTTGCTTTTCGTAAGAGGACATCTGCATTGGGCTGCTCTCAAGAAACAGCTTTAAGTTCAAACCCATGCAACTTTCCTAATTAAACCACTGAAGCTAGAAAGACATAAAGACATATAACGTGTAGTTCACTTAAAAATCAATTCAACAAAAATTTCGAAAGCAAGAGAAGCACAAAACAGGGACTATCTCATGCCTAGTGGAACTAATTGAAGTTACTACACTGTTTCTCATCATTGACTCTTGGAACATAAGGGTTTTTCCACTTTATCCAAGACTTTTTAACCAATCAAACTAAAAAATAACCAAAAACTTTAAATCATTTAATCAGTCTAAATAAGCTGCTTTTCTTAGCCATATATTTAAGAAGTAATAAGTTACCAAAGACAGCTTGTGAAGAAGTTTAAACTAGCTAAGTGTGATTATACTCTTACCTAATATGCAGTTTTTTGCCTCTTCTGCAGTCTCTTTAAGTGTATACAATTAGTAAATACTGAATCAAATCACCTGTATGGGAAATCTCTGTTGTGCTTAAAATCTTCCCTTGGATCTAAATCTAGTTTAATGTGCGTAATACAAAAGCATCGTTTCATAGATGTGAGAGTATTAGAGTAGCCGCAGAATAGGAGACTTAACGAGTATATCATTATAGAGAACATATGTGAAACAGTCATGAAGCCTTTTGACATTAATGTTTTTGTGACATGTCCCAGAATTTTTCTTCAGAAGTTGCTTTAATACTCTTTTGGTAGGTAAAAGCTTTCTTCTCCACCCCGACCCCCCCCCACCCC
>NW_009917838.1:1441-1902 GCF_000696875.1 Nestor notabilis | reverse complement strand
ACCCCCCTCATTTTTTCTTTTTTTTTTTTTTTTTTTTTTCCCTTTTCAAAGTAAATAAATGACTGGAATCAAGAGTGTGAATTTTAATACTGTATTAACACTTCCATTTTCTTGGTCGAAGATATACAGTCATAAGGCTGAATATTTAATATGGTAACTCAGGGGGCATTAGGCATAGTTGAGAATAAAATAGTTCTGTTACACCCAGAGTATTTCTTTGGGGATTGTTGTCAAAGCAGGGAAATGACCATGTTCTGTCTTAGCAAGTATATGTCTGAACTGATAGCTTTTATCCCTTGTTTAGATGGCAGAACTCATTACAGTTGTGACAAAATAAAATGCTAAAAAAATTATTTATAATATCAACTCTTCTCCTAGATTGAGGTTGAATTTTTTTACAGTTAAGGGGTGGTCTCATTTATGTCTTCCAGTTTCCCTGCTCTCCCCCTGCCCCCCCCCCC
>NW_009917838.1:0-1410 GCF_000696875.1 Nestor notabilis | reverse complement strand
TTTGTAGTTATCTGAATTTTTAAATTGGGAACAGAGTGAAATAAAGATACCAGAAGGGAGCAAGAATATATTTTTTCAGCTGCTAGAATAGTATTTTGTTTGCTTGTGCTCAAATTAGCATACTCTGCATTGATACTGACCTACAAACATCTAGATCTGTTTCATATAAAAAAAGCATTTGAAATGGGCTTGAGATGAGGCCAGAATAAGAACAGCATGTATGGTGGACAGACACATGATCAGGGGCAGAAGTGCCCTGATAATTCTTAATCTGCCTAATTTATCCTGAAGTTTTTTCAGTCTGGTTCTGTCAGTAAACCATCTCAACTCAGAATTAAGAATGAAAGGAATCTAGCAGCTGATATTCGGTGTATTTTTTACACCTAGCAATTTTTCATAGAGAATAATGAAGAAAGAAATATGTTAAGACTCCATTATGTTTTACCAGCAATGGTGAGGAAAAGAGTAATTCTGTTCCTGTACAAATGATAAAAACTTCATACTGAGTTTCCAGGAAGCAAATCGTTCTCCTAATTGTACACTTGTGACTGAGACCTTATCATCTATGAAAAGAGGATCATCACTGAAGTAATGCTGTTAGCACTAGAACTGTGCTAACAACTCATGAATATTTGATTTTTATTTTCTGTGAAAAGGAGTAGAGAAAAGAAATAAACCCAAATAATTCATTAGTGGAAATATATTTTATAAAATAAGTCATGCTACCTTGAAAAATTACACTTAAACTTGGTTATCACGAATACGGGTCTGTCATTGCCATGACACAAGCTTACAATACTAATCTGTTGTTTGAAACCTTCTTTTTTTTTTCCTCTTAAATATGAATGTTGGAGTATAAGATGACCTTGTTAATGACCTTGAGATTCATGAATTAAAGTGACTGTAAATGCAAGTCTTCTGGAAGATGGGAAATTATTTATGATGTTGTCAAATAGATTTAAACAATGTCATATAAGCAGCCATTTTTGAAGTTAAGCTGAGCTTTGACTTTCCTGAACACATTCCTGCATGCCCAGGCAGAGCTATAACATTCCTTGAAGGAAGCCACCTGCCACATGCTTCCTTTCTGTATTTGAACTCGGTCAAGATTTTCCTGCTCAGGAAAGCTGGTCTCCAGCTATTGCCTGTCTGTTTTGTTCTGCAGATAGATGGACAGCTCTGTTCCTTGGAGAGGCTGTCTGTAAGAAAAAGACCAGTTTTCCTAAGTTCTTCTGTCCTTCGGGGCAGCCTCAAATGAGAACCTGCCTACCTACCCATCTGCCTACCCTGATCAAGCACAAGCTTGCTCTTCAGAAATCCAGGGTCAGCTATACCCGCCTTTCTCACATCCCCTGGGAAGAGTTAAGTATACTGAAAATTACCAGATGTCCTGGGTTCAGCTACAGCAGT
>NW_009917837.1:25597-26781 GCF_000696875.1 Nestor notabilis | reverse complement strand
TAGCAGTTATGCATAGTACTTATGCATATGACATAGCTCAGGCGGATAGATAGGTTTATCTGATTCAGCAACAGAGCTTTATGATTCAGAAGACAATATAGTAATGATTTAACTGCTGACTGAATTGAAGACTGAGATGCTTTTTTTTTTTTTCTTTCCATGAATGATGGGAAAAACTGTGTATTTAGGTACAGAATGGAATTATCACTAATTCACATGGTATGAGAAGCCTCAGAAGGCTGAAAGTCGTGTTATGTTAAAAAATTATGTTAGACATCTCAAAACTTGTAATTTCTCCATTATTATTATTAATAATACTACTACAATTACTGTCATTAATTATTTTTGCATTTACAGGAATGGCAGATATGTACCTTGGATTAAATTAACGAATACTTATGACAATGCTCCTTTTTTGCAAGGCCATTGGCAGAATCATTCATAAGATGGCTTTTTAAAGTTTTACTTCATGTCTTTTGCTCCTAGTCCTGTGCCTCTGAGTGTTCTTTCTATGTAGAAATAATGGTAAGGAAGAAGACACCAAACAGTAAATAACTTTTATCATAGTTCATTATACTGTATGACTTAATAGTGTAAGAGGCAGACATTATTTCTTCCATAAGACAGTAATTTGTGGAACCAAGAGTGAGGGAAGAGAAAGTTTATCCCTATTTCTGCTAAAACTAGCCTCAAGAATTGTACATGCAATTCTGTTTGTATTTATCATCTTTAAATAACATTGTGCTACAGTTCCAGGCAAACCTCGACTTGTGATTAGCCACACGCAGATGAACACGGCTCTAATTCAGTGGCACCCTCCTATGGACACTTTCGGCCCGCTGCAGGGTTATCGCCTGAAGTTTGGTCGCAAAGACATGGATACATTTACAACCATGGAGTTCTCAGAGAAGGAGGATCACTTCACAGCCACAGACATTCACAAAGGAGCTTCTTATATCTTCAGGCTCTCAGCTAGGAATAAAGTGGGCTTTGGGGAGGAGATGGTTAAAGAGATTTCTGTTCCTGAAGAGGTACCCAGTGGATTTCCCCAGAATCTCCACTCAGAAAGTTCTACTTCTACATCAGTTCAATTAACTTGGCAGATGCCGCTCTTGGCAGAAAGAAATGGCGTTATCACCAAATACACCATCTTGTACAGAGATATCAATGTCGCTTACCAGCCA
>NW_009917837.1:0-25566 GCF_000696875.1 Nestor notabilis | reverse complement strand
TCCTGCTGATACCACTATGACACTTTCTGGCTTAAAACCAGATACCACATATGACGTAAAAGTACGTGCCCACACAAGCAAAGGGCCTGGTCCATATAGTCCAAGTGTCCAGTTCAGGACACTACCCGTGGATCAAGGTAGGATTTGTCTGCTTATGGCGTTGACCTTTAAAGGAGTATCGGTCTTTGGATATCAGTGTTTTTGAAGCTGTAAATAAAACTGACCGGCCCATTCATAAAAATAGGTTCATCAAACACAAAAGGTAAAGTATGGAAATCTTAATATGTTTTGGATGCCTTAGAATTCAGTTGTCCCTTGCTAAGCAAGTTCTGGCTAACATCCTCACAATTTTTTCAGGTAAGGAAAATGTACATGTTGGGTTGTCATTAGATAAGAGCGAAAATGAATTAAAATGTGGTATTTAAATATACACAAACAGGTAGGAGGATTGAATCATAGTTGGATTTTTTTTTTACTTAATTAAAAAGCTAATACTCCCAGGTATCAGTGGAAATATGGCAAGACCTAACCTCCAAGATGTTGTTTATATACATTGTTTCTTTTTTTCCAGCAGTGTTTGCAAAGAATTTTCATGTTAAAGCAGTAATGAAGACTTCTGTTTTGCTGTCCTGGGAAATTCCAGAAAATTACAACTCAGCCTTGCCTTTCAAAGTAAGTTACTTTCCATTTCTGTGAGAGAAGATACAGAAACTAAAGGATGGCATTCGCCTGATGAATTAGCTTATGAATATGCCAGTGTTTTTGGTACTGCTGTGTTTAAGAATACAAGATAATCAGCAATATTGACCCAAGCTGTTAAGTACGTTCATTTGGCAATATGAGCTTTCCACTGTTGTGGCAGTATTTCCAAGTCAGGCTCATACTGTTTACTATGCTTGATATGAACACCTTGCTAATCTGCAGTTTGATGGTACTATATTTCAGAGAAAACAGTGAAAGAATGGAATATACATGTTGGGGGTTTTTTTAATTATTTTTCAGGTGACTGTAACTGAGTACCATTTTGGGTTTTGTCTCCTCACATTTAGAACAACACATTCTTGCATTTTGGTAAATGTGTGTAACTAACTATAGCGTTAGCCAGATAAAGAGACTCAATGTAACCTGCAGTCTGGCTGGCATTTCTCTTGAATCACTCTTCATCACCTGTCATCTCAGGCGGTAGCAAGTAAAGAGCTGAATTTTATGAACTAAATGTTGTTTTCTCAACATGAAAAAGTCAAGGTACGGCCTTCATCAAGGGGTGTGCCTTGATATAGATGTTGTGTTCAAGCAGAACTACTGAATTTGAATAAGTTAAATTGAATTTTAGGAATGCTTGCACTGCTTTAAATTAATGTAGTTCTTTTTTTTTTTTCTTTTTCCCCTCGGAAAATGAGTAGTTTAACTGCAGTACTGAATCTAGTACTATCTTGCAGCCTAAAATGCCCAGTAACTTTCATTTTATAAATTTAATAAATTAATAGTTAGTTCGTTCCTGAATTTAGTGTGACAGTAACAATTGCCCTATCTCAGTAACCAAAATCACCTTCAATTTACATATTAGATCCTGTACGATGATGGGAAAATGGTGGTGGAAGTTGATGGACGTGCTACTCAAAAGCTGATCACTAACTTGAAACCAGAGACGTCATATTCATTTGTGCTGACAAACAGAGGGAATAGTGCTGGGGGTCTTCAGCACAGAGTGACAGCAAAGACTGCACCAGATGTGCTTCGCACCAAGCCAGTCTTCATTGGAAAGACCAACTTAGATGGCATGATAACTGTGGAACTTCCAGAAGTACCTTCAAATGAGAATATAAAGTAAGTCAGTGAAAAACATACCATTGTTTTTGTCTCCAAAAAGACCATTATGCTTACAGTTCATAAAATCTAGAGTTATAGTGGTGGACCAAGGCTTTATTCTTTGTAATGACACAGAGAGTATGGCACTCTGCAGCAGCATGTGGACTAATACTGGACTAAGATTTTATCAATATCAAACTGGGAAATGCAGTTGACGCTCTTGAGAGACAAGAGACCTTACAGAGAGATCTAAATAGATTGTAGAATTGGGCAATCATCAATGGCATGAAATTTAACAGGAACAAATGACAGGTTCTGATGTTCGTGTACCTGAACATGTCCAGCTGAGGTCAGCAAAACTAGCAAAGGAGCTGGAAGGCATGTCCTATGAGGAGTGGCTAAGGACTTTGTGTTCGTCTAATTTAGAAAAAATGAGGCAGAGGGGTAGGTGGCCTTAGAGCTCTCTACATCTTCCTGAGAAGGGGAAGTAGAGAGGGAGGTGCTGGTCTCTTCTACCTGCTGTCCAGTGACAGGATGCCTGGGAATGCTTCAAAGCTGCACCAGGGGAAGTTTAGATTGGACATTAGGAAGCATTTCTTTACTGAGACTGTGGTCAGATACTGGAACAGGCTTCCTAAGAAGGTGGTCAATGGCCCAAGCCTGTCAGTGTTTAAGGGGCATTTGGACATGCTTTAACTGACCCTAAAGTGGTCAGGCATCTGGGCTAGGTGATTTTTGGGCAGGTGTAGTAGACTATTCTGTAAGTTTGTGACATAGCCAAGTATGTAAGACTAGTAAAATCTAGATGGAAATCTATGGAGGAAGATTGTCCATCTCTTTTAGTTATTTCTTACAGTACTTTTGTGTTTCATCACTGATTTCAAACAGCAAAGATGGATTATGGAAGCTAGATGTGTTTCGCACAATGTACTCTCTCAAGAAGAATGGATAATGCATCAATGGGTAGCTGCCCTGCTGCAGCACCTTGAAGTACTCAAGAGTCCATCATTCCAGAATTGTTAGGATTTTTTAAGAATTGTTACTGAATTTATATTAATTTGGATTAATTAATTCCAAAGTTTTTTTATTAAAAGGAGAATCTCAGGCCCTCTCTGCTGGTCCCAGAAAGCAAACAGGAGATTTTGCTGAAAAATTTGTCTAAAAGTTTACTAGCAGTTACTTAGATTTGAGGGGAAAAGGTGCTGTGGAGATTTAAACAGCAGAAATAGGACTAAAGAGCTGGCAGCAAATGGTCATCTGGGATTAGAAAGGTTAGACAATAAATATTTCTGCTTATAGCAGTTCTTGTTGGTCTGTAAGGTTCCCATGTGTAATGTAAAGGAAATGGGGAGGAAAATGAGCAGGTCCTTAAATATTGTTGGGGATTCAACTTGTCTTCTCCCTTGTGGATTTTTACTGATGGCTTTGCAGAAAGGTGCTCCCCCTTTTTCATTGCTGACTGAGGATTTTGAGGCAGGTGAGGTCAAGAGAGAAATTAGTTTGAGACATTAAAAGGATAAAAAACTAAAAAAAAAAAGAAATAGCCATTATCATTACATGTAGTAAGACGCACTCAGTAACAAATGCAGCTAAGGAAGAGTGAAGATGGAATGAGTCAAGAAAGATTTACTAAGCCGGAGCACTCTCAGAGAGAAAAAAGAGCAGGGTAGCTGGTCAAACAATAACAGAAGATAGAAGCAGAAAAAGAGTGTATGCCCTTCCTCTTATGTAGTGTGAAAAAAAATGAAAGAGACTAAGTGACATCAGGAAATGTACATTAAACCTATGTTGTCCAATTGCCAATTTTGCAAATACTGGATATTCTCCTTCTACATCTATTTCCTAAGAAGATGTGATCAGGCTTGAGATAGAAAAGACAAAACAACAACAAAAGAAAGATTACTTTACGTTTGGAAACGGGCATACCAAAGTGACACCATACTGAACAGAAAAAGCTTACTTGATGCTTACTAGAATAAGTAAGATCATTGCAGCTAAGCCTTTGTATGAGAAGAACAATTTTGTGTAATAGTTATGTTGACACTTTCATAGTTATTATTCTTCTGTCAGTACATTATATGCTCAGGATTGTCTCTATCTTACAATGAAGTACTATACATTGAGAAACTTTCAATAATGTTAATTACACAGAAGGTAAAACATGTAATGTTTTACTCTAATGCATTATGGGTAAATACTAATGGGATTGACAGTAATGCTATAAAAGCCTTTGCAATTAATTAAGGTTGATTGAAGTAAATGTCATTTCACTATTTGATGGTGATACAGCATAGAAATTGGAGCAGAGCTCACATCATATTAGGTAAAATAGATCTTGTTTTGCTGGCATCATCTTAAGTGAGCAATTTCTTCATTTTCCTCTAGTATTTTTGGCTAATCCAGAGCAATTTTTATGTGCAAAGGACAGTTCATGTTTCTCTGAATCTCTTCCATCTTTGCAGCCTGAGGTAAAAACAGAGCTTTATGGAAGATTTTTGGCCTTTGTAATACTCAGTAGTTCAAACAATATCCAAGCAAACCCTGCATTTCTCACCCTTCACTCCCTCAAAAAAAAAAAAAAAAAAACCTTCACAAGAAATAAGCAGATAATAAATCGTGTTTTTCAAGAGGTACTGAATTCTCTGGAGTTAGCTAGAAATAAGAGAAATTAGTTGTCTTTTACAATTTGCAGCACTGTATATTTATGTGAACAGTTTCATTTTTTCTGCTTGCTGTTGATGAACTTGTGCTTTCAGCTTTAAAATACTCTGTTTGTTCTGAAACTCTTAGTGGGTGATCAAAGTTATGAGTGGGCGGCATGCATGAAGAAAGTGTGAAAGAGTGTGAAAGTAACATCTACGTGCTGGATGTTCCTTAATTGAAAAGAACTATGAACATTCTGTTAACTTAAAAAAGAAAAAGAAGAAGAATGAAAAGGATAAATAAGAGACTGCTGTGCAGTTCATCCAGCAGATGTATCTTCGATGTCTATACAGGCCAATTCTCAATTGTTCTTTGTCTTGATCTGTTAAAGAAAAGGTGTATAGGTTGTAGTTATTGTATACCTGAATAAATCAGCATTCACTAGGATTTGTTATTCATTTAAGAAAAGTATTTTTTAAATACATGCTCAGGTTTAAAATGTGGGTTCAACCAGTCTTAGTAGTTTTGAATAAGAACATCAGTGTAGAGGATGATTTACCATATTGTTACTATAAGAATGAATAGTGCAGATTTTATTTAAGTACTGGAATGAGCAAGCGAGCAGCCTTTAAAAATCTGTGGCCAACAATTCTTGTTTCTAGCACCTCCCATTGGATTTCAGCATTTCCACAGAGAAATTTCTCAGATTTCTTAACACAAGAATTAATAAATATATGCATTTACTATAGTAGTTAAACCCCCAAATTTTTCTTACATTGTTTCTTATAGAAAGAAGCTTTAATTAAGAAAAGACTGTTAAAATGGACCAATGGCAAGGAAGAAAGATGGCTTGTAGAGTTAGTTTAGCCTGAGATAGTTTCTGATCAATTGTAAGGCAAGTCATTTTCCGTAGACTTTTCTGTTAATTACTTTAGCTTTTTCAACTGCATTGCATGAGTAAAATGAATACACAGAGCTGCAGAAGATTGAATTGGCTGTAAAAAATGGCAGACTGGAAGAGAACTTGGTCCATGAGACACTAAAATTGTCTTCCACAATGGAAAGATGAAGACACCGTAATAAGCTCTGTTGTTACTAGAAACAAAGGAGAGCAACTTCTTTCCCTCTCGTCTGATATGTAGAGCGCTTGACTTTTTGACAAGTGTGTTTATCAAGAAGATGTATATTATACCATCCTGGATGTCCTGCTGTTGTGATTCTACTGCTTCTTTCCTCACATTAATGTGAAATTATGGATCTGCCTGACATGTATCCAGGCTTTGTGAAGGAAACAAGGGAAGTGCCATATCTATTATACTAGAAAGTATAATTTACTAGTCTCCATGGGGGGGAGGACAAAGATATTTTCAGGAAAATGTTTCTGAGGAAAGCTGATTTATGTAATTTGCAAATCCTAGCTGTAAAGAGATCATACATCAAGCTTTCTTGTCTGTGACTGTGAACAGACTACTTAAGTAGATACAGCTGATGGTGATTGATAGAGTGTGTGGGTGGAGTGCATACTATGTCTTCTATATTTTCTGTTTATAATAGTGTTGGCTTCAACAAACACACGTTAAGCTACTATTCTGATGATACATGAAAATGGGTGGAGATGGGGTGATAACTGAGATTTAAATATATGGTAGTACTTTTCAGTTTAAGGTTATAGGTTTGGGTTTTTTTTCCTTTTGTGATGGTGGCAGGGCACAATATCCCACAGCTTGTGTATTTCGAATGAAATAATAAACTGCAGTCAAACATGTAGGCATTTTAGAACATTGTAATTAAAATTTCTTATACATATTTATATGTTTACATGAAAAAGCAGGTAATCAGTGCCATTTGTTTGTCAGATGCAGTACACTAGATGTGGTATCAAGAGTGTGAATCTTTACAACTGTGTTTGGAAGGCTGCAGTGGAATAACAATGTGCAAAAGTTTGGTCTAAAAGTACTGCTGTTCTCTTAAGTTTCTCTGACCAGACACCTACTCCATCAATTTATTGATTCCTTTTCCTTCAACTTTTGTTCAACTGTTTCCTTTACAGAGGTTATTACATAGTTATTGTGCCTTTGAAGAGGTCTCGCGGAAAGTTTATCAAACCATGGGAAAGTCCAGATGAAATGGAACTAGATGAGGTACTCTATGCTTTTGTTGTAGTCTTCTCCTTTGCTAAAGAAGCAGTCTTATTAATGCTATGTGATTAACCTACCACTTTCAGATGCTTTGGTTGTCAGGGTATTTTATATTTATATTTGAATTAGCCTGTGGGGACTGTAACGAAAGTTCAAATTAGTGCTTAAATTAGAAGACAGTAAAGACACTAAGTTGCCATAAAGCACACAAAGTGTCTGGTCTTTGCTGGCATTAATATTTTTCGTATTTTCTTATTGTAAAGCGTAATACAAAAGTGCAGGAGTTGAAATGAGTTGACAACAAAGTTTAATCACCAGTGATATGAACTCTAATAGAGGTCTGGTTCATTAGTGGGGTGTTTACTAAGCCTGTAGCAAATGCTAAATTGCAATTTGCACTGTAATTTAACATTTGACCTTCTGGTGGTGGTTTTACCTGATTCTCACATACTGTAATGCCTCTGATTGATTGATTAGAAAACTTTTACAGTAGTCTCTCTTCTACTGACAATTTGTGCTCAGAAGTAAATGAATGAAGTAGGAAAGAGCAACCTTGTGTCATCATTTGACTCTATAAATTACATTAACCCAAAGGGTGGAAATACTTTCATTTTAGGAATAAGCCTAGTAATACTAGGAATCAATTTATTGTACTATTGATATAATAATAATACCAGGAAGTATAGGGTTAGCATTCATTCCTGTCTTCTGTTTTACTGAAGGACAATATAGCTCATGCAAACCTGTTTTTCTCCTTTGAATCTGTAAATCTGGAATAATACTAATATTTATAACTGTAAAGTTCTGGTATGGTTTTCATTACTGCTGATTCAATGATTGAAGCATGTGTTTCCTCTTAACCAGTTTTATTTACGTGATCATCTCATTTGATTCAATTGTAGCAAATGACTTGCCTTGATCTATTAACTCCTTCCCTTTAAAAGAACTTGGATTGTAAATGCCATCAGCTCATAATCACAGTGCTGGGTAACATCAAATATGGTTGAACAGTAAAACTCTGAAAGCAGAATCCATACAGTAATGGAAAACTGATTTAATATTGCCACACACTTTTAACATCCAAAGACTGTAGTCACATTCACTAGTATTAACAGATTAAAGGATGGGTGCAAGATGACATTGAACTTCTGGGCAATTAAATTCTGTGGGTCCCGCTGATTCCCATATCAAAGGGTCATTTTAATCATCCTGCAAGTTGTGGTGCATTAATCTGTGTAACAGATTGATAAAGAACACTTATTAATTCAAAAATATTTGGGTCAGGATGGGTTGTTTCCCACTTCTACTGATATAATTGAAAGCACATTGTAGAATTAATGGTGGAAGAAATAAGATATGCATTGACTGGAAAATGAAAATTATTTCTGATAAAGAACTAAAACCCTTGATATATCTTTTACGATTTCCACCGATACATATACTAAGTTCTGAGTAGGGACAAATCAAAAGCAGTCAGCGACCGTATTTTATCCTAACTTATCTAGGTTCTATTACTTAAAACCCTGTTTTACTTCCAGCTTTAGATAATATATGTGTGCTGTTATTAGGTGTACTATTTCTGACAAACATGAAAGCAGTAGCACAATAAATAAATTGGGAGGGGAAAAAAAAAACCAACCAACCAAAAAAAAAAAAAAACCAAAAAAAAAAACCCCAAACAAAACAAACAGAAAAAAGTCACCAAAAAAAAACCCACAAAAAAAGAAACAAACAAAAAAAAACAACTCAAAAAACCCCCACAAAAACTAATCACAGTACTTTCTGAACAAATAGTCCCTGATGGTGAAGTTATTTGTGCACATCTTTTTTTAGCACAATCTCACATATCTGGCTAGTTAGTATTAGAACTGATTGTGCAGTAGATTTTTCCAAATATGCGTATTCCACGTGCTTTGCTTAGATTTTTCAGAAGAAGAGAATTTGCTGAAAACAGTATTCTGGAATGTTAACTACAGTACATAACTGACCAGATGTCAGACTCTTCAGCCTTGATTGTAGTTACCTAATCTTCCTGGTTCCTTGAACCTCATGTCTGACAGAACTGAGATGCAGAATAATAAAAGAGCAGAAAATGGACTAGATACTGTGTATCCAAAAAAAATAGTTATAAGAGATACTTTTTATTAAATAACATAACATTTTATTTTGAATATCATGCTATCTAGTGACTTTAAATAGATACGTCATGCAAATAAATGAAATATAAGCAAAATATTATAATTTGCAGTAATACCTAGTAGGATTAATTTAGATCTGTAAGCAATAAAACCTAAATAAAAGCCTGCATGTCTTAAATCAATTCAGTAATTTTACTGGAATTCTGGTGTTAAGTATAACAGGAGATACATGTGCAAGTAATGATATTTGGCAACAATCCCATTTATATATGAAATATGAATGAGGCCAGAGGTTCATCTGAGGTCTATTCAGTCATGTGTAATCAATGTCACACACACAATTTTTATCTACACACAAACACACCTAGGTTTAGCTGGCCTTAGGCAATGAATAACCAGACAACTTCAATAAAGTTGAACAAATTTTGTTGGATTCAGGTTAATTAATTTCAGCATTCTTAGCCAAAACTCAGTTTCTGATTACTTCATCCACTGTAATACAGTACTCAGCACTGCTATATTTTAAATATATGCATTTTATGTCACGAATTCAAATGCAAGAAACAAGAGCAAACATTTTTCTTCCCCTTTCAATCTCAGTCTAAGTTTGATTGCAGTACTCTTACAATATTTTGATGTTTTATTATGAGTTACTTAAAATCTAAATTGTAAATATTGTGTAATCTGGAAACACATGATAAAGAATTTATTTTAGGTAGCCACACAAATAACCTTATATTCCAGTGGAAACTGTATGCATAAATGAAAATACCAGTTACATTCAGGGGTGTCCCATGCCTTTCCTTATACCGCAGTACTTACAGCTCCTGACTTCCAGTTAGTATACATACTACATAGTTATTACCTGAATATCTACCTTTGTGTTTCAGCAGACTCCTCTGCATAGCTGTTACTATCTTTATAAGAGATGGCTTCATAGAGATACAAACTTTTCACACAGTTCTTCCCACAGCAGATCTTTAAAAAGCTGAAGCAATATGGAACAAACTTTGATTAGTCTCTGCCTTGTGTTCTGCCCTCACTAACTCTAGCCGGGGCATAGGAAACTACCAGCACACATGAGAGTCACCTTCAATAAAACAAGTAAATAGGAATCTTTTTAATATTACAGTTCCTTACTGCCCTCATTTTTATACCGTGCAAATGTAGTCTAAATGCTCATTAAACTGTTGAGGAACTGTGAAAGAGAAATATGGACTGCTGACTGTAATAGAGTCCTTGAGTAATGCATAATGATTTCTAGTCTCAAGTTATGGCCAGTTCTTCTTACACAGGGGATTCATTGCAGTGTACCAGCTTTTGTGTAGTAGCATGGAAACCAATAGAGTTAAATTAATTTAAAATCTCTGTAACAGAGATCAGACTCAGCCTTAGAGCTGGAAAGCAGTTGACCCTGTAGATCTTTGAAGGAGTAACATGCAAATGGCCTAAATGCTATGAAAGTTTGGATCCAAGTAGTACAGGTTGCTTGTTTGTAACCTGCATTTGCAATAAGTACTTCAGTGAGAAGGGGTGTCAAAGTAATCAGTATTAAAAGCTTCTGTCTCAGTAGCAGAGTGAATAGTAGATGATTTTACATGCATCATAAGCATACATTGTTAACTGTCTAAATGCAAAATACAAAATATGTTTACAATGTAAGTATGAAAATAGAAGAACCCGTGTGGAGAAGGCAGAATGTGCTAGCTAACCTAAGGCCTAGCACAAGAGAATAGGGTGAAGCAAGAGGTAGCTTCTCTGAGTGAACATGTTGTTCATGTTGTTTAGAATTAAAATACATAGAGAAAATTAAATTTTAGGGTTGTTTGTTTGGTTTTGGTTTGGTTGTTTGTTTATTTTTTTAATCTGTATGTAGCTCTGTAGATTTGTCTCCTCATCCTAACAGGGAAGTGTTTTGCTAATCTATTAGCACTGTTTATGTGCTGAAAAGCCTGCTGTGTGGCCTTGGAAATGTATGACTGCAGTCTAAGACTACAGGACATTGAATAAGTTTCATAAGTGAAAAATGAAGGGAACTGTGAAGAGGCCTTTGAAGTCATCATCACCCAGGAAAAGTTCAGACTCCGTGTAATTGACTCAGATTATTATTTGTCGAATGCCAGTATCCAGAGTGATAAAAGATATTGAATAAGCATTTGTCTGATTTAGTAAGTAATTAATTAATGGATTGTACCAGATGAATTAAGTTCCTTCATTAATTGGTATATATTTTCCAAGTTTGAGTATAGCACCTCGTCTTAAATGTGCTGATGTAAATTTTAGCTTTGTTCATCAGAACAAATGTTTTATGAAACAAGGAAAAACTACGTTTTGAAAGTCAGATTAGGCAGTTAAAATCTGAAGTGTGGGTTGTATATGATGGAGTGGTAGATAATCTTCTGTAGACCACCAGCAGAAAAGTTGTCCTGGGATTCATAGATCCCGTTACTGATTCCTGTCACCAGTTTACTGTATAGTGTTGTCCAAGCCCATCATGAAGAACACAACTTTTGGTGATTTTGAACAAATAAAATGGCAGTCAATTTCAGGTTTGGAATGGAAGATATGTTTAAAAATCACTCCTGTAAACTTTTCTGCACTTCATTTACTGTTTCTGAAGTACACTATAAACTTCTCTTTTCCCTGAAGTGTTTGGGAATTTAATATTACCAGAGTACAAAAAAAGCTATTCCTAGCTACTTAGTATTGAGTTGTTTGTATTTCAGAGTTACCAGAAAAAGTTTTAAATAGTTAACAAATTTTAAAAAATGGGATTTTTTTCCAATTTTGTATTTTTTTATTCCTGTTTTTAAAATAATTACATTCTAAGACTTGTTAAGTTTCATTGTATCAAAGAGGAGACAAGAAAGTGCATTGCACATTTACAAGGAGGAAGAAAAAATTATGCATTAAGGAAGTGATTGTCCCTTTGAACTCTGCACTGGTAGGGCTTCACTCTAATACTGTGTTGAGTTTTGGGCTGCTTTGCCTCACTACAAGAAAGATATTGAGGTGCTGGAGCCAGTCCAAAGATCAGCAAAGCTGGTGAAGGGTCTACAGCTCAACTCTTATGAGGAACAGCTGAGGGAACTGGGGTTGTTTAGTGGGGTCAGTTAGCCTGGAAAAAAAGAAGATCAGGTGAGACCTAATCGCTTTCCTCAACTACCTGAAAGGAGGTTGTAGTGAGGTGGGTGTTGGTCTCTTTTCCCAAGTTAACAAGCTATAGGACAAGAGGAGATGGCCTCAAGTTGCACCAAGGGAGATTTAGATCGGATATTAGGAAAAATTTCTTCATCAAAAGAGTTGTCAAGAATTGGACCAATGGTGGCATCACCATCCCTGGAGGTATTTAAAAGACATGTAGATGTGGCACTTGGAGACACGGTTTAGTGGTGGACTCGAGAGCGTTAGTTTAATTGCTGGACTCGATGGTATTAAGGGTCATTTCTAAAGTAAATGATTCTATGGTTCTATTCTATGACTGACTTCATCTATAAACACACATACATACATATGTGAAAACACATATGTGTTCACATATATATGTGAAAATATATATATGTATGTGATGTGTAATACGATGTCTGTATAAATGTATGTCCTCAGAGATGGTATCTTGAGAGTTTTTTCCCCCAGAGACAACAACATCAGACACTGAAAACTGATATAATTGTTTTCTGTTTGTAGTCTCAGCAGTTCAATTGCTACCTAGTGTGTTACCTTAACAAGGATGACGAGATATCGAAAGATTTTGCAAGAACTGATTTAGTGATACTGATGTGCCCCATGGAATGTGGACAAACTGTATTTTTGTAGTTCCTGGTCGTGCATTAGATTTTCTCGTTACATTGTCAGTAGGTAACATTGAAATTGCTTACAGTTATCTTTCTGTTTTTGCTTTCTCTTTCTCTTTCTTCTCCCTACATTCTAAAGCTGCTTAAGGAGATAGCTAGGAAACGCAGAAGCATTCGTCTTGAGAGGGAAGTTGAATTAAAGCCATATATTGCAGCTCACTTTGAAGTTCTTCCCACGGAGTTCACATTGGGGGATAAGAAGCATTATGGTGGCTTTGAGAATAAGCAACTGCAAAGTGGTCAAGAATATGTCTTCTTTGTACTGGCTGTAATGGAGCACTCGGAATCTGTAAGTTAGTTAATATTTTTCAATCTCCAAATTACCTTTCCACAACTGTGGAAAAAAAAAAAAATACTTATTTTACCTCCCAAAAGCTGGTTTTTTTACAATGTATGTCAGAACATCTCTAAAGTGAGTATTTCCTTGCTTAGTTCCAGTTAATTCCTTGAAATTTTCTACTTTACTTGAACTTTATGTGTAACTTCTGTGTATAACTGAAACCTACTATTAATCTTTAATTAGATGTGTTGTGATCCTTCTCAAATTACATGTTCTGCCATTTGAGATCAGTGGCACACAGGTATAGAGGCTTCTTTCCCAATATATTTAAAAATGAATTTCTCTCTGGCCTTAATACTACCATTGAGTTGTGGTATTGGATACACAGGATTCTTGGAAAGATCCATTGAAGCAGACACATCCACAACTAGCCTTTTTTGTTACACTCTTTATTCCCTAACAACTTTATCAGTAAATTCTTAGAAAGTTAGAAAATAACTCAATAACAAGGAATATTCCTGAGGTGAGCTAAATAATGAGCTGTCATTCCTCTTACATAATTCATCTTGTAGTTATATCCCTTTATGCATGAGTTGATCTACTGCATGTAAAAAAAAGACTGAAATAGGACTGTTGAAAGAAGTAGCAATACACATCAATATTTTAACATACAGTGTGTAGTAGTGGTACCTAAACCCGACAGATACGTTTGCTGGCTCAACCACTTGAAACTGTTGCACCAATAATGTGAATTCTAGTCAAATGCTTCCAGTGTGTAGCTTTAGAATTGCTTTCTTGATGTCAACAGAATTTGTCTACTTAAACACAATGAGGAACATACCAATTCAGATATGTTTGGGTACCTAGCTTCATTTGAAAATAAAATAACTGCCTCCCGTGGACTCTAGCGTAAATCAAAAGTTCCCCTTGAACTTTTTGACAGTGGCTGCAGAGACAGTGAATTCTGAAGACACTGAACCAGAAAAGTTCAAACTGGAGAGAGTAAACAGCTTTGTCTACAAAGCGAGATGGCTAAAAATCTGTGTGTCAGAAATTACCTGTACTAAAATTGATCTTTTCAATACAATGTACCATTTCTTATTTATTACTCTGTATTAATTATTTGTCATTTTTTTGTTAGAAGTCAGAATGATATAGCAGGAATAAACAGGATTATGAATTTACAGTTGAAAACGCCAACATGGCAAAACATATCCAGGGGCCTACTGCTGAAGATTTCAAAAGGCATTACTAAACTTACAATATGGACAATATCTGGTTTAGAATGCCATCTGAAATATCTATGTGATTAGGTAGTATGAGGTATTCACAGAGAGTGAAGAGTTTGTAAGGGTCAGTAAGCTTCAACTCCCAATGCTCCAGTATATCTGAACTCAGTGTAGCTGGCTTTCTTCTAGGACTATAGATTCTACTGGTTCATGAGTTGTAACTTGTGATGGATGTTTTTGCCAATATTCAAAATACCTTTTTCGTAAGTGTTATCATAAAATTACTCTGTTTGGGAAAATGGAGAACTTGCTTTACAACAGGGCATGGGGAGGTCTGAATTTGTTTAATTTAGTAATATGGAATCTGAAAAAGCTTATGGTTACAGTCTGTAAATAAGCATGTTATCAAATGGAAAGAAAAAAAAATAGATTTTTTTGCAAAATCAGTGATTAATACAGGTTGGTTGAAAATTAAAAGCAAAATCCTCTTGGTTTGGAGAACAGGTAGTAAGTGTTCATACTGTTATCCCTGAGAATCCCTCAGAATCCCTGTCATGGTTTAACCCCAGCCAGTAACTAAGTACCACACAGCCACTCGCTCACCCCTTCTCTTACTCCCCACCCCCTCCCTCAAATGGGTTGGTGAGGAGCATCTGAAGAATGTAAAGCCCACGGGTGTAGATAGGAACAGTTTAATAATAAAGTACAGTACACTACTACTATTAATAATAATGATAAGGGAAATAAAAAAGGGGGAGATATAAAACCAAAGGGGCAAAATCAAAAACAGTAAGCAGCGGTGATGGACAGTACAATTGCTCATCACCCACTGATCAATACCCAACCTATCTTCAAGCAGTGACCAGTTGCTTCTAGGTAATTCTTCCCAGTTTATATACTGGGCATGACGTGCTGTGGTATGGAATACCCCTTTGGATAGTTTGGATCAGGTGTCCTGTCTCTGCTTCCTCACAGCTTCTTGTGCCCCTCCTCATTGGCAAAGCATGAGACACTGAAAAGTCCTTGATCAGGGTAAATGCTACTGGGCAACAACTAAAACATTGGTGTGTTATCAGCATGTTCTCAGACTGAAGCCAAAACACAGCACTGTGCCAGCTACTAGGAAGAAAATTAACTCTAACCCTACCAAACCCAGGACAGTCCCTTTCCAGGCATTTTTTTCTGCCAGCTCAAAAGGAAGAGGCTAAATACAAAGAGTGTCTTATTGTAGCAATGGGCTCTCTTCTACCTTTTGTGATAACCAAAATTAAGAAAAAAATTCTCTGTCAGCTCAGTTGTTTCAGAAATGGAACATGGGGACTTCTCAATATCTAAACAGCAATCACAGACTTTTAAAACATTTGGTGCATATTTAGTAAAAGAGCATAACATGACTGGACATCACTAGCATGAGTACTAGCTCAGTACCAGCTAGTTTTGTGCTTCAGCTTTGTTGGTCTTAATCCTGTCTCAAACCCAGACACTGTTGTGGCGCAGAGCCCAGAGCAAGGCCAAATGAAGTGTAAAAACCACATCTACTTTGATAAAACTTGTCTTGGCTTAGGGCATCTTTCAGAATACACTGCAAACATGGTAAATGAAAGCTAATTTCTTCTCCTGGTTATCTTAATCTGACTTTGTTGACATTCCTGATCTACTGCTGAAACAAGTTTTGAAGTACTTTGCAAGAGCTGTAGTTCAAATCCTAGTTAAGTGCTGGTGGGGACACTCCAGCAAAGACAAGAACTGAGTACAAACCATTCCCCACTTCCGTTTTACTGTAGCTCAGAGTTCTTTACATGATCCAATTATAGCAGGCTGGCTCCTCAGCCTCTCCTGTCTGTAATTTTAACTCTGCATCATCCATAGATCAGACATCTCAGGTCTTATCCTAGGCCAGTGGGCTTAACAGCATCTAGTAAAGCAGAGATTTCGAAGGGCCTCTATTGGTTTATAATTCTAGTTCCACCCTAAGAAAGGCTTTGAGTATTTAGCATCCCTTCCTGTTCTAAAGTGGCTTCCCGTGGTTTTCAGTCTAAAATTCAAGTTGTTTCCATCTTCTGTAAGAGCACTGTCAGATAGGTTTTGGTTGCTCAGAATGCACCCTATTATTGCTATAGGTTCCTTTTGTAGGAGCTTCCTACATTCAGTCCCCTTTATTTTTACCTATAGTATTCTCATTGTTTCAGAAATATCATTTACATCTTGTAGGAAGAAATATTGTTAAGTCAATATAAAGCTAAAACAAGAACTGAGTTACTGATAGGTTATATTCCTCAGTTTCATAATACTTCATTTTCTCTTTCTCTGCTTAAGTTGCAAAGGGTTCTGTGAAGGACTGTGTTACTTAATTTCAGGTCACTGCTAATATGTGGAGTACAAAGTAAAGATAGTAATAACAATACTCCATTCAGTCTGCAAGTTTATGTACCACCTGACTTTAAAAGTAATAGCATTTTCTGATTGCTGTGTTCATTACATTGTTATCCTGTATATATATATATATATCTTTTAAATCTACCATATTTTATTTAAATATTTTAAATGCACTCCTTTATTTATTTGTATAGACCATGTATGCAACCAGCCCATATTCTGATCCTGTTGTGTCAATGGATCTTGATCCCCAACCAATTACAGATGAGGAAGAAGGCTTGATTTGGGTTGTTGGACCAGTTCTTGCAGTGGTGTTTATCATCTGTATTGTTATTGCTATACTTCTTTATAAGAGGTAAGTTTCCCTTTTGCTTTTCTTAGTGGGCATGTATCTTTCTGATATATTGGCCGTTTTATAACACTATTTTTTGTACTACAGCAGTAGCTATCTTTGTTTTTGTATATTTCCGTATTTATTAATAGTTTCCAGAACACTGCAGAAATTTTAGTAGATTGACTGAAATTTTCCAAGAATTACAGGTACATAGGTACATTTTTCTGCTGATGACAGTATTAACATTTATACATTGAAATGGTTTTTCCAGTTTGCATATGTTTGGGAAGAAGATATGTGCTTGCATATAAATATGTATGGAATTCACACATTTGACTTTTAAAACTTATTTTTAGAAGTGCAATAGAAATACATTAGGGGTTACATTCAGCTTGATGTTAAACATCATTTTCATCTCCACTCAACTAATTTGAGTTTTTACTTTTGATAGCTGGCCTCAATTTGGAAGTGTAACTATATGAATTGAAGCTCAGAACTCACAGATTAAAGAAACATCAGTAGCTGTTTTCTACTAATCTTGAAATGAGATCAAACCACACTCTTATTTCACTATGACACAGATGTAGGTTGTCTATTACATAAAGGACTTCCCTCTGCCTTACAACATACTAGATAAAAATGTTGTAATGCCTTAATATATACATAGCAGCCTTTTACAATGTAAATGAGTTCACGGAGGTCTAGATACTAAATCAAAACCAAAGAACCAAACACACAAAGTTTAAGATTTACATTTTGTTCCTAATATATATTGGAGATACATTGATGAAGTATAATTGGGAATGCTATAAAGATGCTGTGACCTTGTTGGGGGTGCAGGGGCACACTAGTGATAATTTAATTAAGTGGAGTATGACTTCTAAAACTAATGGCTATGATGCTGTCACCTGCATATAAGTATTTAAATGCTGCTACCGTGTATACCCCTCCTTCCCTAAGTGTCTACAGTCAAATATCTCTGAAGATGAATGTGGAGAGCTCACTTCAGGTTATGGAAAGAAAATTCTCTGTTCAGCAGTGAAAAAACAGTCCAAGGCTAACCTTAGTTTTGGATTCCAAATATATACAAATTTATAGAATGTTCTTTAGGTCTGTAATCTTACAGCAATATAATACATGGTCTATTGCTTGCAGATACTATATCGCCTGAAGGTTTCTATTACTGCCTACTATATCAGGCAATATAATTGATTAGCATGCAGTGGACCTCTCTTTGTCTCTGTTACTTAAAAACCTGGTCATTAGAGATGTGCTAAAAGTGAAATATTCCTTCCTTCTGGTTATTTTGGAGTATTAAACTAAAACTTCTCCCATACAAAACAAATCCAAACAAGGGCATATAAAGCAGGTGTGTAAATGCTTCTGGAGATATTGATTATATTTATGAAACCATAGTAACAAACTTCAAATCTATTACCAAAAAAATTATAGGCATAATCAACAAATGAGCAGGTAAAATTTGTTCATCAGTAGACAGTGTCATTCACTGAAAATGGGGGACACATTTTCCATCTGTTATTTACTAGTGGTACAAGAACTGTTCAGGCAAATGCCCATATGTATTTATTTATTTTTGTATTCCTAGGTTTAAGCTGTATATTGTTAAACTGCACTGATTTTGAAAATCACCTCTAGGAAATTATGACTGCAATTTTCCCAGTCTATGGTCCTCTGTGAACTTCTCATTTCTGTAAAAAAAGTAATATATAATTGGATTATTTTTTTTCTAGCATACGCAACCTGGATGCAAGTGAACAGAGTTTGATAGCTTCACTGTCTGCAGAATAAAAATAACTAGATGAGACAGTAGTGATATTTAGGTAGTGCTTTGAGAAAACAGTGAAATTTAATTTCTGAGTTAACTGTTGAATTACCATGGCTACAGAGTTGGACGTGGTAAAAAAATCCATAAAAAGTAGGAAAATGAGAAATTTTCATGGATACAGGAAATTTTAAATTATATTTTACAAGCCCTAATGAAGAGACTTGGACTGCTAATCTTATGATTTAAAATACTACTTTTACATTCTAGTTTCTATCGTAGAAAAAGGATGAATGCAGTTTATTTAAAAAAAAAAAGTTTTAAGGGTGCTATTTCAGATAGTGTGGTTAAATTGTGTGGCTTGGTGTGGAGGATATTTAACTGTCCCAAGTACCTAGGACTGCATTCTTGACCCCTTTATTATTCACTGGTCAGTATGTATAAAGGTTATTGCTTCTGCATTTCATCTTCTTAAAATCTGAAAGCAAAGATTCTGCATAGAAAGATTTTTGGATCATATATTAGAATATAGCCAAAAGGTCATTGCAGCCTAGTACTTAATAGTAATAGATGAGGAAAATACTGAGAAAATACTTTTGTTATCATCAGACATAGCTGCAGTGTGCTATCCAGCACAACTGAGGCTGATTAATGTATTGTGTGCATAAGAGCTCACAGATTCACAGAACCAAAGGGCCATACCTCTGGGGATTACCCTGTCCCAGCCCTGTTCAGAGAATGGCCAGGAAGTTTCGATATATACAAGAATGGAATCTCAACAACTTCTTTGGACAACCTGTTCCAGTGTTCAACTATCCTCACAGTGAACATGATTTATTTTTTTTTCTGAGTTACAGTTGGATTACAAACTACTGTCTTTCTGAAGTTGATGTCTTTGCAAATGGAACTGACTTGGCCAGTGTCCAGTTCAGTGTTCTCTGTCACTGCAGCCGTTGTACCACCCTGCAGTCATAGTGAAGGGAGACAGTTATTTTGGAGCAGATCTTTAATCTACTGGACTTAAATCTGAAAAATAGACCATGTCACCCAAGGCTCTGTCCAGCCTATTCTTGAACACTGCCAGGAATGGAGCATTTGCCCCTTCCTTGGGCAGCCTATTCCAGTGCCTCACCACTCTCACAGTAAAAAATTTCTTCCTTATGTCTAACATAAATCTCCCCTGTTTCAGTTTAAACCCATTACCCCTTGTCCTACCACTACAATCACTGATAAAGAGTCCCTCTCCAGCATCCTTGTAGGCCCCCTTCAGGTACTGGAAGGCTGCTATGAGGTCTCCACGCAGCTTCTCTTCTCCAGGCTGAACAGCCCCAACTTTCTCAGCCTTTCCTCATACAGGAGGTGTTCCAGCCCCCTTATCATCCTCATGGCCCTCCTCTGGACAGCTTCATATTCTTCTTACGTTGACGACACCAGAACTGTACACAGTGCTCCAAGTGAGATCTCACAAGAGCAGAGTAGAGGGGTAGGATCACCTCCTTCGGCCTGCTGGTCATGCTTCTTTTGATACAGCCCAGGATACGGTTGGCTTTCTGGGCTGCAAGTGCACACTGAAGCCGGCTCATGTCGAGTTTCTCATCAACCAGCACGCCCAAGTCCTCCTCCACAGGGCTGCTCTGAATCACTTCTCCACCCAACCTATAGCTGTAGCAGACAAATTTTTTTCTGCTTCAAACATAGAGTAAAATGTACAGTATACTAGGATTTATATCCAGCATCTCAAAAGAAAAAAAAGAAAAAAAGGCAAACAGCTAGATATAGAGATGGTTCAGGGTAAGTCTTCCCTAGAGGCAATGCCTAACTATTACGAGGGCTGTTGAGTCACAGTTTGTATTTCAAGGTGGTTTTGATAAAGCACTACCCTGGTGCAACCTACAGCTTAGGCAAACCTACAGTAAATCCTTTCAATTGATTTTTGAATGTGTGACACATGTTCAATTTCACAGGATTTACATGGTTAGAAACCCACTTAGTGAATGTTAAAGAACTCTAGAAATCGTTGAGTGTATCTCAGAAACCAATAAAATAGTTTGTGTCCCCAGAAAGCATCCTTTCATTCCTTTTGTTTTGTTAGTTTGGTTTTCTTTCAGCCTGAATTTATGTGGTTATTCCTCCTTGTTTTTAAGAAATCACAAGTTCTCTAATTTGAGCCCTTCACTGATGAAAAGAAATATTTTCCTCATTCTAGATCTTTCTAGAGCCATGTTTGTTTGTAGAGTGAGTTTCCATTTGTAGGGAAGATAAGCATATCTTGACAGACTTTCTCGTCTTTGCTCTTACAAAGTGCATTTATTTTTTTCAATAGACAGGAGCCTAAGCTTGAATCTTTTTAACAGAGTGAACTTTGGTCCTCTATCATAGAACAGTTTGGGAAGGAAGGGACCTTAAAGGTCATCTATTCCATATTCCAACTCCCCTGTAAGGAGCAGCGGCATCAGGTTGCTCGGAGCCCTGTCCAACCTGACCTCAAATATCTCCGGAGCAGGGCATCACTGGCTAAATTTGACGTAGCACTACTTTGCAGATAATGTCTGAAATAGATGTTTTTTTCAGCAGAAGTTTCATTTTGGACTTGACTTAACCTTGTATTCACCATTTATTCTATGATTCCCAAGCATTAAATGTTTAGATGAACTGTCAAGTTTTAATTTGACTGTTATATGTCTTTACTGTAAGTCAACATTTCTTACATCTCTGGTTGTCATGCTTACTTACCCTGTTTACTGCTGGCCAACTAACTTTTCACCTTTTCTCCCCTCCTTGCTGCATTAAAATGGAGCAGTAAACCTGACAGGTGAGATGTGAAAAGTAATCACTCTGTTTAATCCAGAAAGTAGAAAAAAGAGGAAAAAAAAAAGAGTTATCATGATAATTCTCTAAGACAAAGCATCCGTCAGTCTAAATGAACATAGACAGTGTCGTTATGAAGGCAACTGGAAGATTTCTTATGTAGAAAAAAAGAAAGAGATGACTGAACAGAAATATAATATATGCAGCCAAGTTTTGCTGTTTTATTTTGTTTCTCCATGGGGTATGTTTTCAAGAGGCGGCACAGCTATACAATGTACATGCAGTTTTATCTGTGTTTTAATGAAGTTACGACAATGTTTCTTTGCTATACCCAGAGCTGTTGAAGGAATGCGTGCTTGTGGTTGAAGTGTTAGCCACTCTAACCTCCATAATGCTCCATACACAGTTTTGATGCTGAATTACAGTTGTACAAGCAAAAATGATACGATGGTCTCATTTGTCCTTTGTGGATTTTTTTCCACCTCAGTTGTCTCAAAACTGCTGCATAATGTAAAAGAATTGTGATGTATAGTCTGGAAAAAATGACAAAAAAAAACCAGAATAATCCTGGGAATAATAATAAATTGTCTTACAAGTATTCAAAACATTCAAATAAATTATTAGAGATTTTAGTGCTTTTAGTAGATTAATATGAAGTTATGCTGCCCAGTACTGACTTAAAAGTGGAAAAGAGGCAAATGAAGTGGACAGTTCCACTGATCCCGAGACTTGAGGAGAAGGAAATATATACAAAATTACTTACTGAAAGCTACACCACACACCTTTACTTAAGAAGAAAGAACACTATGGCATTGTGCTACTGTGGCAGGAGTTTGAGACAGTATCAAAATTGAAAAAGGAATTTCTACTGAGTTTCTCCATAACAATTTTTTAAAATTAGAGTAAAACCAGAAAAATCATATTTAAATCTTTGTCACTTCACTAAAGAGAAGTTAATACATGTGTTAAGGTATTCACCAGAGAACAGATGGAATATGTTTACAGCTAAACACTTCCTTCTCCCCACCCTGCCCCGTAAAATCATAGGAATTGTAACTTTTAAATAATTCCTGCAATGATGTTGCTATTTGCTTTCTTTGCATAGTCTCTGAAATCTTGCTGTATGCCCCTTTCATGAATGCCATCAGGTGTTTATAATTTAAGATCAGCAAGAGATCAATTGACCATTTTTTGAGAGGGGAGCCTGGTGGCATAATAACAGATTCTCTATGCCCCTTTCATGAATGCCATCAGGTGTTTATAATTTAAGATCAGCAAGAGATCAATTGACCATTTTTTGAGAGGGGAGCCTGGTGGCATAATAACGGATTTAGCTTTGTGACATTTTACATCAATTAGAGAAAAGAAAAAAACAAAAACCCCACCAAAAAAAAGAAAAAAAAAAAACACAAAAAAAACCCAAAACACACACACACACAAAACCCCCAACGATACTGGTATGTTAGAATAAATATCGGACACCTGGAAAAGATTTTGCTATCATAAACCTTAACATCATCCTAGTTCTGTTTTCACAAAGTAATTATTAGTTGCTGTTTGCATCTTCATTTTATATTAGATACAGAATATCACCCACTTCGCATTTTCATTCAGGAACTCACAGAGGACTAGCGAGGAAGGATTCAGATTCAATTAAAGCATTAAATTTACATATTCCAGTGTTTTACATTAGGAAATGATGCTCTAAAATTATGGGAGTCCATTTTATCAGGTCAGTCAAGAGTCGAAACACTTTTCAGTTAGGACTTCGCTTCTCTTCTCCCTCCCTCTCTCTATTTCTCTCTCCCTCCCTCCTTCCCTCCTTCTCTCCCTTCCTTCCTCCTTTCTTTCCTTTCTCTCCCTTCGCTTATTTTGGACAGATTGACATGAGTACTATAATTGCAGTGAAAGTCTTAATTTGATCAAAAACATTCATACAGAATCTGAGCCTTCAGTATGTAGGCGTGATCAGCTGCATCAAGATTGTGTAGTGGAGCTCTTAGAGAGATGCGAGGCAATGCAGTGATTTTTTACTTCCTAGAAAATGAAAGGAATAGGTGTTGTCTGGGATAGGTGTCTTCTATACTGATTTCTGTCATATTGAAAGTACCCAAAGAATAGAGATTATTTTTTATAACCAGTACAAAGCTGTCTGTATAAAATACGAAGTAGTCAATTATAATAACTTCTGGTTTTAATTGTATGCTTAATTGTTACATATTTTTAATAAAGATATAGCTAGCTTTTTAAACAATGTCATTTCTTTTTGTATGTTTCATGTTATATCTTGTAATAGTTTTATATTTGTGTGCCCATAATAATGATCTAGAGGATCAGTCTAGGGCAGAATTCAGCTATTTTCTCCCTAACATTACTTACTATACTTAGATTAATTTTGACATTGCAAATTGTGGTTGTCCTGCCCAACATGCATAATTATTTTATCTTTGCACTTCATCAAGTACTCTTTCGGAAATAACCGTCTTGCCTTTAGCATATAGTAATTAAACACTTGGACATCTTTATCTGTTAAGCTAACACCTTGACCTTGTTCATGTGTGTTCACCTTCTCCATGCAGGAAGAGGGCTGAATCTGATTCTAGAAAGAGCAGCATACCCAACAGCAAGGAGATCCCCTCTCACCATCCCACAGATCCAGTAGAGCTGCGACGCCTTAATTTTCAAACTCCAGGTAAGAGACAGCAATACCTTACTGAGAGCTCTGTGATCACAAACTGATTAGTGGTGCTGTTATGGAACAGAAACGTTGGTTGTTTAGAAAAAGGTATTTTGATTGCTTATGAGTTTTTGCACAATTTATTTCTTCAACAGTTTTGGAAATAATTCTGTAATTTCTTTGTTTAATGAAAAATCCTGCATGAAAAAAAATTAAAGTTCTGCAAAAGAAGACCCAAAAGTCACATGAGTTGATGAATGTGTTTTATGAACTAAAATCCCAAGTTAAACCTAACAATGCTATAAAAGATTATTGGGAAATGTATTACTTCTGTTTATTAATGATATTCTTACAGCTACTTCTTTGTAAATAAGCTTCCTTCTTATCTACTGCATTATCAGGTAATCCATTAATATCATGGGAAGTTACACTACATTGCAAATGTACAATACAGAAAAGAAATACTAACTAGAGAAATAGTCTTGTCTTTTAAAATCAGACTATATGTTAGTGTCAAGGAGGCTATTAAAATGTCAGTAGTTCTGAAGGTAGAAGCAACACACTCCTAAGTATTTTATTTTCTTATTTATTAAGCATTGTTTTCTTAAAGCCATTCAGTTTGGTAGTCAAGAAACACCAGAAGAGAAATACTTAAAATAGGATTGATTTTTATCCTCTTCTTATGAGTCAATTTTAAGAATAATAAAAATTTGCTTTATTTTGAACATAATATATTCCAGTAGACTTGTTTTCTATTGTAATGTGATTGCACACAGTCCCAGCCTGATGCTTATTACTTACCAAACTTTCTTGAGCCTTGTGTTTGTCAGATTTACTTAAGTACAAAAAAATAACTAATTCAAGCTCATAAAGGCAGCCAGCAAAAGTACTTGAGATGCTAAGAGATGAGCTGCAGAATCTGACATATTAAATATTACAAAAGGTTTAACTGAACTTGCAAATCTTATTTCTGATTTTCTAAATAATGTCTATATTAAGATAGCCCCAGTAGGAGTGAATCTGCAGAGCAATGAATTTGGGACTAAAGACCCAATATCCACCCTGTGGGCATATGGCAGAGGTAGAAAAGGAAGAGCCTGGAGCCTTGAGTTCTACCTCACCTTTGCTTTATTTGTCTGTTCCAGTACACTGAATGCTCTTTAGCAGCTGGATCAAATTAGATGTGTTTCAGGTGCACATCTTCTAGTTTAAACTCATCTGATTGTGGGAATGTTGTTCACATGCTCTGGGACCTCTCCACAATGTGAACCTAAGTGCAGAGTGGAAGTTTTGATTCACAGTTGTGCTTCTGCAATACTAATGTAGATTCATCTATACTAAGCGAAGGTTTCTTATGTTATCCAGCATTTTCATAAGTCTTACAGATAGAGGTATGCATACAAGTCTTTGAAACATGAAAAGAAAAATACAGTTTCTACAGTTTAGCTTATGCCTAAACCAAGTAATTATACATAGAATCATAGAATCATAGAATCA